>NC_068342.1:3321817-3520571 GCF_014633365.1 Diospyros lotus | reverse complement strand
AAGATGGAAAGTTGGTATTGATACCGATTTTCAAATAAAATTTTTATCTGACATTATTTAACTATTTGGTAAATTGGTATAGGCCTCACATTTCTGTCATGATTATGATTAATCTCTGGAAAGCAGATATTTGAAACTTAATGCTCATGAAAATGCAAAGTTCCCAAGTAATTTGTGTCTGAACTTTAGTTTGTCAATCTAGCCAAGACGATCTTGAACTTACAAATCAATAGATAGTGGACCAAACATTCTTGTCCGGCATGTAGATTCGAATGTAATTATGATAGAAATATGAAAGCTTCATGGTGAAGAGAATGAACTAGCTAATTTGTTAGTGACTGATTCCAAGATACTAATCAACTTTTCAGATAAAAACCATATTTTGAAAAAGTGCTTAACACCTAGTTAACAGTGACATTTAAACATATTGCTTTTGACTTGCCTAAGAATGTAAGCCTCCACAGTAAGATCTATATGCATTCTTGTCTGTTTCTGACAAAATGATTAGCACCTAATTGACAGTGACATTTAGGACCTGTTTGGACTTAGCAAGTGCATAAGCCTTGAGAGTAACATCTATTTATATTTGTATCTGTTTGGTGATGTATAAGTTCACTTGCTGACGAAGAAAAGAAGAGGTGGGGGAGGGTGGGGAGATGTATCCCATTGTCTTTTCTAATGATGTTTACAAGTTTGCTTGCTGAAGGAACACAAAAAAAGAAGAAGCGGCTGCTGGGGGGAGGAGGGTTCCTTTTGGTGCTTTCTAGCTGCTAGTGTGTTTGAACTGCTGTGCCTTTTATTTTGCAGGCTAGCATGACATTTAATATATCAGCAGATTTGCAGTCGCTATTTACATGGAATACAAAGCAGGTGTTGTACTACTAAATCCTGATGTTCTAGTTCATGCTGATTGTATTTGTCTGTTGTTATTGGTACAGTTGACACTAGTTTTATGAGAAAGTTTGTATCAAAAGAGGGACAGGAAGATTAAAGAAAACTTGATGGAAATCTCTTAGACAAAAAAATCATAAAATAGGATATAATGGCTATACAGAGGATATAGCCAAAGAAAGAGATGCATGTAGGTCTAGAATTCTTGTAGCTGGCTCCATCTAGTGGGATTAAGACTTTTGATTGTTGCTGCTGCTTTATTTTTAGGGACTTAAACATACACTTCACCAGACGTTTGTTTCTTAGCAATTATGGGCAAACATCAACTTATATTAGTAAGATGGGTCTATAAGTTCTATACAAGCAATAAAGGATATATGTATACCCTTTGGTGAAAGTTTTTCATTTTTTTTCAAATTATACTGCACATTTTATTTTTATACTGTCTGGCTATAACCCTATGTTTTCATAAACCAAAATCATAGATAAAGTTGAAATGCATTATTTCTTGCCTGGATTAAGAATAGAAGGATTCTTACTGTAGTATCTCCAAAGCTTACAATGCCTTAAGAAGGGGTAGACTCTCCAATAGCCTTTTAAATTTGATTAAACCTTGGACCCTAAATTGCATTGATTTTCGTTCTCCATTTCCCTTGCAGATTGATTATTTGGATACTTTCCTAATCATAGGCCAATAATTGAAATACTAAACTGATAAAACTAAGAGAACAGTATCTCGAGCCTAAATGTAAAATTGCTGAATGAGCTGGAATAGTTCTAATCATATCATGAGGTGGAATGTGGTAGACTTATTATATTTGCTGAACTCTATGTTCTTGGTTAATCCATGCATGAAAGTCCAAAGAGTGGAAAATTTTTGAGAGAGATGAAGAAACATAAAAAAAGGTATACCGTGATGCATGTAGTTCTGTGTTCGTATCTAACATTGGTGTAAATGTCAGGGCTGCATATCACTGGGGCTTCCCATGTAGCAATTCTTTGGTAATTTATAGTTACTTTCCGGTTCGTGTAGCATTTCATTTGCTTCTCATTCCTCTGCTTGCAGGTTTTTGTATTTTTAGCTGCCGAGTACGAAACTCCAAAAAATTCCTGAACCAGGTAAGCATCATTTTACATAAAGTTGATCTAGATTTGGCAGTGGATATTTTCTATTTTAGCTTTGGAGTTAATATGGTCTTTGTGGAAGAAAAAGATAAAGTTGAGCACAAGAGGTAATTGACCAAAAACAGGAAATATGCTATGTCCACCTTGTTCAACTGTAGAACCTTGTGTTTTAGGAAATCTTACAACCTTTTCTTCTGATTAAAACCACTTAACTAAAGTCTGACCCACTCAACTTCTATTACATTTTAAATCTTATTCTTAACTCCCAACTAATAAAGCCTAAACTTAAACCTGTACCCCACACTAAAGATCTCTTGCAGCTCTTGAGCTGTTGTCAGATATTTGGTTTTACTGGTCTTAAATAATTAAGTATGCTACTGCTTAAGTATTTTAGGTAAAAAAAAACTACTTTTTGAGGGCTTTGTGTGAAGACATTTTCTTAGATTAGTTTATGTTTAGTAGTTTTCTTGTTGAAATCTGTTAGCATATTTTTCTTATTGTAATAAGTGGTTGTTGTTGTTTTTAAGCTGACCGAAAGTTGGTTAATTCGGTCAGGATGGGCAGTTGGTTGTAACTGCTTTGCCCGCCTCTATGATCTATAAATAGGGGCTGGGAGGGCTCAGAAATATGCATGAAAACATTGGGTTGTCTTGAGAGAGTTGAGCGAGAATGTGCTAGGCCGAGAGAAGGGTTAATTTGTATTTCTCGGGTGTTCTTCTCGTTTAGTCTAGGGTTTTAGACTGAGGGAAAGAGAGGTTTTCCTAGTAATTGCTGTAAGGTTTCAAGATATTGGAAGTTTTCATGGTGTCCAAGCAGTCTGGATGTAGGTCTCATTTATGAGACTGAACCAGGATAAAATCTGTGTCTCTTGTGTGTTTTTATTGCTGTTTCCTATTTCTGTTCTTGTGATTTCTATCGGGTTCTGTGTGGCTTATCTGCTGAGGTGTAATCGGTGAGTCCTTGTAGGGATAGTAGGCTGTGTGTGTGGCGGTCTTGAGTTCAACACTTTGGAGTAGAGATATTCCATGGGCCATAATTGATAAGCACAGTATGCCCTCTTGAGAAATGCATGACCTTTGTCTTTCATCCTTTCATCTTCTTCATCACAGGCCTTAACAATCCCATTAGATGGGGTTCACTACATGGATTCTAGCTTTGCAATTAGCTTCCTTTCATCGTTTCATATACACAATATACCAAGCCTTTATTCCACTATGTGGGGTTAGCTACATGTATTCCATCATTTCATATGCAGATACAAAAACACAGGTGAGGTGGAGGATAGCTTGAGTTTTTCTTTCTTTTTAATTGCTATTACTTCTTTCCAAATGTCAACATAGGAGACAGGTTACCACCCCCTAATTAGACATTCAGAGACATGCACTGAGAATTGTGCTTCATTCAGAGGTGAAGTATTGTCTTATTGCAGGTGTCTCTATGGGATGGAATCATACCTTCCAAGGAGCATGCCAAGTTCTGGATTCATACATCGAACAAGTATCGCTTTACTGATCAGGTGAGCATAAAGCTTCTTTTGTGATGCGTTGGTCGGTTTGTGGATGAACAAATTTAAGCGTCCTTTTTCTCACTGGTTGTTCGGGTTTTACTTTTACCTCCTTGTTGTGTATGCAGGGAAGCAATCTCCGGGGAAAAGAATATAAGCTGACCTTGCACTGGCATGTCATGCCCAAAACTGGCAAGATGTTTGCTGATAAAATAGAAATGACTGGTTTCCGTTTCCCGGAGGAATATAGATGAGAATTGTTTTGTTGCATAGGACTTGGCTCGGTCTCGTTTTAGGTGAAATCTTAAACTATATGAGAAGAAAGAAATTGTGAAGAGAAAAACAAAAAACAAAAAGAAGACCCAAATATTCGATGATGTCAGATCAAGAACATTGTCTAACTTAATAGTAACTTCTTCCAATTTTTTGGATTCTCAGATGTCAGCTTTGGAATTTTGGAACAAATGAGGAGGATGGCTTGTTTGATTACAAGAAAAAGTCTGTTTTGGTCTGTTTTAAGTGTACTATATGAGTTTATATCCATTATATATTTGAAGGATAATATTAATAGCTACTGCTTGTTCTCGGAGAGAATATATATATGTATATATATATGGCAATTTGTTCACAATATTATACAGTGAACTAGTGTTTACGAAGATAGTGAGAGGGGATTGTTCCGGTAAAAGTACCTTTGGGCATTGGTATTTGGGATGTGGTATAAAATATAGGAATTAAATTCTATTTGTTACTTCAATTAGTATAATTTCCCCTTTTTATTGTTTGAGAAATATGAGTCAATTACATTTCAACGTTTTACTTGTTAACATTTAAAAATAACGGGCTTTGATAATAATTTATTTTAAAATTTTATGAATTTTAAGCTCTGTTTGTTTGTTTAGAAGTAAAATGTTTTGGATTGAAATAATGAAAATTATGTTTATCTTACTTTTTAATATTTGTTGGTGTTATAAAATATTTTTTCACAAAATTAATTATCTATAGACATATATATATATATATTATGAATATTGAATATGTATACATGTCTATACAGGCATAAATATATCCTTTTAACTCTTCTCTTATAATCATTTGGTCCATCAAACTTAAAATAAACCTATTATATCTCTTAATTTTCAATTTTTTTATAATTATAAATCTCATATCTCATAAAATAATGCATGATACATGGACACTTTTAGTGGATCGTTAATTAAAAAGGAAATAGAGATCATCGATAAGGGAAGAAAAATGAAGCAAATATTAGTGACGAGAAAGATGAGAAGAAATAGATGAGGTCGTTAATAAAAAAAGTGATAAATTGATCACTATTGATCGATGGATCAATCAATTACTTTATATATCAAAAAATAATATGAAAATATTTTAGTCGTGTATTATTCGACATAAAATATTTTTGTATTATTTTTTAATCATATATCAAAATAACTTTCAGAAAAATATTTCACTCAAAATATTTTTATTTTAAATTTTTAATGTTTTATTTTAAAATTCAGAAAACAAGAATTATTGGTTATTTTTAATCTTAAAAAGAAGGAATTTTTATATTTTATATTTGGCTTCATTATTTTTTTGCAAATATTTCAATCTTAAGTTTAGTTTTTATTGTAATTTAAAAATAAAAAGAAAATTAAATATAAAAATAAAAGAAAAGAGGAAAAAAAAGTTGCGGGTTCCTTCCACCGGTTCCTTCGCTGCTCTTCTCAGTCCTCACTGTTTCCCAACTCCGGTACGGAACCCTAATCTCTCTCTGGCTCTCTGTTCCTGGCTGCTGAATGCGTATTAGCATTTTACATTGAGTTAATGCGATTCAACCCGTTTATCTCTGTATTAAATTCGTAATTGCTGATTTTGGTTGGACTAGAGAAGGAAGAAAATTGAATGCGTATTTGGCGAGGAACTCGTTTTTCTTGGTTTGCTTTGTCTGCAAAGGCAATATGTGCGAGTAATTTCGATTTCCTTCGTGGGAATGAATGCTCTTTGGACATGGATAACAGCTCTTTACGAACTCAGCATCTTGAACGGTGGCAGACGCATAACCATGTTGTCTCACCCTTCTTAAGGCATTAAATTTTGTCTCATGATCTTGAAGAAAAACCTCTTCTTTTGTTAGTTTGAGTCTTCAAATTCAAACACCTTGGCTAGGGTTTCCAGTCCTGATTATTGTATTCCTTCCCAGTTTGACATCTCATCTGGCAATTTGAATCAGAAGTTCGTCAACTCTTGAGTAGATTATCAGATTCTTTGCGGAAGGTAGTGACAGCAGGACTAATATCTTGTCTAAACTTTTAGAGAGGAGCTTTTTTCCCCATTTCCCCTTGTAGATGAGGTTGGGATAACCTCTGTCCCATTATATTTCTCTGCATAAAGTAATGTCTAAAGGTGAATATTATGGCCTTCCCTCACAGTTATTATCATGTTAGAAGTTTAGACATTATATGTCCGTAGACCCTCTTGAACCTCAAAATGAGTTTTTCTAGAATAATATATGTAAAGGTAAGGAACTCTGCGTGAGTATTGAGTAATCTCCTAAACACTTCTAACATGGAAAATTTTCCTTTGTATAGTTGGTTCCAAGTCTATATAAAGGAGGATTTTGTTAGGTAGCTACCAACCAACTTAAAAACTCTCGAACCTTTCAATATGAATTTTAGAAAAAAAATTGGTGAGCTATGTAGCTGACCCACGTAGTGGGAGCAAGGCTTGTAATGATGATGAATATGTGTAAATATAGAGTTATTGTTTCTGTGTTATTGTTGAGCCATTCTGTTCTGGTTTATGTAGCTCTGGTAGTTTCAGGTGTTGATATCTGATCCAAGTCTAAGTGTAAGATGTTAATAATCTATAATATAGCCTTCTGTACTGTTAGTATGTCTTATTGGGTATCTATTGATGAAGTCTTCATTTAGTCTGATGTCACAAAGGCCTGACTAGTTTCCATATTTTGTTGTTACCTAAGCCTGTTGCTTATTATTGTGAACGAAATGTGTGATACCTAAGAATTGCATAATTAAACTGTAATATGTGTCGATTTTTTTTTGATGAATGGAGGTTTTCACATTTTGCTAATATTCGTTATAGGAACTTTAATCCAATGATTAGTGACTGTGATGGTTAGTTCTCAGAAAACAAGTACCAAAACCTAACTGAGTCATTGAAATATCAAACAAAATAAGGCTGATCTATTGTGCTTAATTTGGTTCTCTGGTTGGCTGATCCAGTTGTACACCCCTATATAGTGGTTTGTGAGATCTATTGTATGTACTGGAAACCCATGTTTAATCAATTTAACAATTCTGGTGATTGCCTCAGTTTCTTGGAGCAGGAATGGGCTGCCAAAGCCCAACAACCTGTGAGCAGGCTTGGACACCAACAATGGAGAGCTACTTTATTGATCTTATGTTAGATCATATGCATAGGGGCAACAGAGTTGGTCATACTTTCAACAAACAAGCATGGGAAGATATGCTTACCATGTTTGTAGCTAAGTTTGGACCTCAACATGACAAAGATATTTTGAAGAATCATTATGCTACTTTGTGGAAACAATCTAATGATATAAAAGTTCTTCTTAACCAAGGTGGATTTTTCTGGGATGATAAAAAACACATGGTAGTAGCTGACAATAATGTTTGGAATCGATATATCAAGGTATTTTTTCTTCTTCGTCTTCTTCTTCTTGAGTTTATGTGTGCCCTTATTTCCCAGTAATATCTTGATTGGCTGCAGGCTCATCCAGGTGCACGATATTACAGGAATAAGCCTTTTATGAAATTCAGTGATTTGTGCTTCATATATGCGCATACAATGGCAGATGGAAGATACAGTCGCTCAAGTCATGATACAGATGTTGATGATGAAATGCGGGGACACACCATTGGTTTGTTTCTGTTTCTGGCATGAATTGCAGTCCCCTTGTCATTACATTTTCATATTTTTTTTATTTCAACTTATTTGAGCTGTTTTAACTTTTAAATTTTGTTAATGGAAAGCCTTTCCACATAGGCCATATGAGGAGAAACCATTTATTTGATTTGAGGCTGCCAACCATCAATAATTTCCTTCATATTATTTATTTATTCTTTTATTTTTGTCACCATGACCGTGTTAACTGTTTGAAGCTTGATACAAAATTGACTAGGTTCAGTTCTTTAATAAGTTTCTAAGTTTATGAAAGAAAAAGAAATCAGATTGATCAAAAAATCTTAGCAGTTCCAGAGATACGCCTTTTTGGCTTTAGCTTAAATCATAAGAACTTATTTGCTAAAAAGCTGTTAAAGTATTTGGATAAAAAATGCTATAAGTTGTTAGTTATATAGTTATGTGTTTGGTAAAAGAAAAGCTTATACTTTGAGAGAAATTATAACATATATTAGGTTTAATATAATTATTTTAATATTTAATTAATGTATTTCTTAAATTTTAATTACATGTGTGATATATTCAAATAATTTTATCATTTTAATAATTTTATAATAGTTTTATGATTTTACAAAATTATTATGAAATTAATTTTACAATGATTTTATAATATTCTATAATAATTTTGTAATGATCTTATAATAATATTATAAATATTTTATGATTTTATAATAATTTTATTATAATAAGTGATTTTATAATTTTATACTGAGTGTAATTTGATCATTTCCTTGATCAAAAAGAGGTTTATAAGCTACCCTTTACTAGCTTTCAAAATAAGTTATTGGAAGAGCTTATAAGTTTGGTAGCTTATAAGCTCTTCGTGAATATCCAAATGGGTGGAAAAAACTTTTAAGCCACTGAAAAGCTTATAAGCTCCTTTTGACCCCCCCCCCCCCAAAAAAAAAAAAAAAAAAAAAAATGCTAAGCCAAAAACCCTCTTATTAGTTCCATAAGCTGTTATGTGGTGGTCTTATTATCATGTTTTGTCTCAGGTTAACACACTAAAAAACCTAAAAAAGTTTAGGTTTGGATGTTATGAAAATTCTTTAGCTATGGAGCACCAAACATGGGAATGGTTATGAACACCAAGCATATGCAGCAAGTTTAAAAGAATACAAAATGCCATAATGGGGCACAACCACCAAAAAAGAAGTTTATATAGGTATGCATGACAATAAGGCATGCATCTTCATTTCTGTATTTAAATATATGTATATCTTATTCTAGTGTTGATATAGGCTAAGAAGTGTGTATCAGAAGTCCTGGAACCCTAGATAAAGTGTGAACAAGTTCTTGCATTAGATTCACTAGCTATTTTCTCCAATTTTACAATGTTTCAGGTGTATCAAAGCAATTGGCTTGCCTCTGACATGGATATGTATTGGTTCTAGTTTTATCACAAGCTTTTAATTTGTGTTAGTTTAGTTAAATACTATTCAGAATCTATGTGAATCAGGCATGCTAGGTTTTTCTTTCTTTGTTTGCTTAGTTTTTATGGTGATGTGTTTTGGGGGCTTCGGCTTACTTCTTGTTCAAATAAATGCATACCAGGAGCAGAAGAACTAAGAGCCACAGTTGCAAAGTTAATGATATGCATCCATGATATCAGTCTAATTGAATTTCTTCTTGGCACAATTTGTATTCAATTCAGAAAGAATGGCCTGATGAGAAAATTTTTAATCTTACTACTTGTGTAGGTGAAGGAAAGGAACCCCACACCTCTACTTTTAGCAACTGTACAAGGACATATTGGACACTGGCAATGGACCATTATCTTATTGATTTGTTACTGGACCAGGTGATTACAGGGAATAAAATTGGTCATGCTTTCATGACTCAGGCTTGGAACAAAATAGTGAAATCATTCAATTCAAAATTTGGATCTCACCATGACAAAGAGGATTTAAAGAGTCGTTATAAACATTTGAGACATCAATACAATGATGTAAAGATTCTCCTTGAGCACAGTGGGTTTTACTGGGATGAAACCCGAGAAATGGTTATTGCTGAAGAATATATTTGGGATTCTTATACAAAGGTGAACCACAATTCTTCTGCTTATTACTATGGTTTCTTTTGTTTGATAATTCATTTCTTATGTACTACATTGCAGGCATGTCCTGATGCTCTGTTGTACAAATTCAAAACTGTTCCAAGCTACCGAAAGTTGTGTGTTATATTTGATGAGGAAGGCTCTAATGGAAGATCCACCCCCATGGATCCGGTTTGGACGATAGGTATCTTTTTATTATAATCATGAAAATTATGCTCTTTTCATTAAATATTCCTGAATTGTCAGTACATTGGTAGGTAGAAATGAATACAGATGCATCTCAGACTCAATTGTATAGTACAGCAGTGCACAACTTCATGTCACAAGACATAAGTTAATAGAATTGAATGGTTGCATATTCAAATCATATGATATGTACATTGTTACTTATTGCTTATTGATAGAGGACACTCCATTTTCTTTACATTCTTAATTTCTTATGCCTGTTGGTATAGGGGAATTAGAAATCTGTCTTTGTTTGCTTGCTTGGTTTTTTTTTTTAAGCATATGTTTTACCCTTTTTGGTACTTCTTAGTGATTTGGCCAATCTAAAGAATGAATGAATAAACAAACAAAAATAAAATAACTATCTGATAGAATCAGTTAAAACTTGACAAGATTTTGAATCAAACTTCTTTCCCTGCTTTAACTATTTATTCTGTGAACTTTAACATATAGCAATTACTAGGAAAACCTTATGAAAAATGACATTTTGTGCTTTCTTCCTTGCTAGCCAAATGCCCCCTGCACATGTGCTCATTTTATGGGCTCAGGAACTGAGGATGGAAAATATAACCATATGTTTTCCGTATTTTGTCAAATAAGTGGTTGTTCAACCATTCACCAAGTACATGATATAGAAGCTAAAACATGAGTGGATCTAATTCATGTGATTGGGAGGGTTAATCTTGCCTGCATTATTTTTATAGATCAACAAAATGTACCATTCAATTTTTTTATCAGATGATTTTATTTTTAAGTAGAACGTTCATTCAATGAAATGCAGATAGTGATTATTCAAATACTGATTGGACTCCTTCAATGGATCGCCATCTCATTGACCTTCTGCTAAAACAAGTGAACAAGGGGCATAAAATTAATCACACAGTCAACAGACGAGTATGGATAGATATCATGGCATCATTTAATGAAAGGTTTAAGTCGCGACATGACAAATATGCTTTGAAGGATAGGTATAAAACTTTGAAGAAGTTGTACATTCATATGAAGAATCTGCTAGAAATGCCTGAATTTTCTTGGGATGAATCAAGGCAAATGGTCAGGAGGCCTGATGTTTGGGACAACTATGCGGAGGTGCATCGCTTATTCCTTTTGAGTCTTAAATGTGAGTTTTCAATTTGCTAGTGGCTAATGTATGGTATGTGGTTGCAGGATCACCCTGATCAAACATCATTCAGAACAAGAGCAATGCCTAATTATAATGATTTGTGCATTGTTTATGGAAATTTGAGTTCTGAGGATTGGTTGAACCCCTCAAATCCGTATGTGGGTTCCAATGGTGATAGTAAGTTTTCATAATAAAATATCTAATTACCTTTTATTTTACAGTAAACTATGTGGATTGGCTTGATGGAATTGGGTGGGGCCGAAATTATTCGGATTCTGTTGATTACCCTATACAAATGGTTAACATTGCATTTTATTAAAAGAAAGTTTAAAATTTTAATGAATGTGACCTGTTATCTTTGTTATCTCACATTCTTCTTTAATCTGCTGTAGGAAGGGATTTTCTGGCATCACCTAATGGTTGCTGTCCGAGGTCTGGTTGGACACCACAAATGGACCGGTTATTAATTGATTTAATGCTTGAGCAGATTCGTAATGGGAATATAGTTGATCCGAATTTCAACAGAAAAGCTTTGAGTGACATGAAAGTGAAATTTATTAAAAGATTTGGGTCTCAGCTATGCGAAGATGATGTAGCAAGTCGTTTTGAGGATTTGAGGAATCTATTTCATGATATGAGAACTCTTATTGATCACAGTGGGTTTGTATGGGATGAAATGCAACAGATGATAACTGCTAGTGATGATATATGGGATGCTTATATCGAGGTGCTTATGTTCAGTATAGTGTTCTCTTGACTGCATCCATTACAATTTTTTTTATTTTTTATTTTTTATCTAGTACCTTACATTCTGTATGCACAGGAGCATCCCCGTGCACAATCTTACCGAGGTAGAACCCTCCCAAACTATAATGATTTGTTTTTGATATATGGAAATGTGAGCACTGATCGAAGGGGTGACCATCCAAGTTATTATACCAATCTTGATGATGATGCCCTAAGACTAAACATTGGTGAGTTTATCCCTTCCAGCCTGATCTCTTTTTCTGAAATTACTTGATTTATGAGAAACAAAAATGTCGTCTATTTGTTTGTATTGAGATCTGATTGTTTATCTAGGTAGTTGAATGTGTGTGTGTGTGTTGCCTATGACAACATCATTACAAGTGTTAACCCCATTGGGTGGATTCAACTCGTGTACTAGCTCTCCAATTTTATCTGTCAATAATCATATCTTTTTCAAGAGCGTTTTATTCTATATCATGTTGAAGAGTTTCTTTATCAAGTAATTTTTTTTTTTTTAAAGTTTCCCTAACTCGGTAAGAGCCACTTAGTTATGATATTAGTTATAAGTGTCTTACAAAAGATAAAATGGATTGAGAGCTATAATTCATGTAGCTTCCCATGAAATGGGATAAGGGGTTAGTGTGTTGTCTTGTTTTTTTTTTTATCTTCCTCTCATCTACCTCTTTTGCCAAAACCTTTTTCCAATTCCATTCCCTCACCTCACTGATGCCATCTATGGATGTTCTTCTCACATGTTCAAATCATCTTAGTTCAATAGGCCTTACTCTTAACTTTACTATGGATAATTTTATTTTTTAATTATGCCTTTCTTGTATGGTCGCAAATCTACCACAATATCTCCATCTTTCCATTTTGCCCAAGTTACTGTTACTAATTTTGCTGGTTGTACTGGAGTATTTATTTGGAATTTATTACCTTGTTAGGTGAAGAGCAGCATGACTTATTTCTTGCAAATTTGTTTACTTTTTTATATTTTTGGGTTTTGTAAAGAATTTGGAACACCTAGTTCTAATAATGCATATAAATTTGTTTCCTCATGTTGTCTAGAAGTTTGACTGATTGGTTGCTCGATAGTGCATTTGATGGTGCCCAAAATACAAAAGAAATACTAACACTCCTTGTTTAATAAGAAAATTCGTCACAAACAAGAGAATACCAATTTTTATTCACCACACTCTAAGATAGAAGAAGGAAGAATGATAAGAATCAAGTAAATTCACTACTAAACAAATGAATTGCTTAGACAAGTATTAGGATAAAAAATGCTCTCTGCACTTTCTTGATAAAAATGTTTATTCCCAAAACATTACAAGATCACACATATAAATACTAGTCTTGAAACATCCCTCTAAACATGGGTGACATAATAATTAAAGCAAAAGTGTAAATTCAAATGTAAAAGATATAATAATCAAAGAAAAACGTTCAAATTCAAAGTCATAAGTGTTTGGTGGTCAAATAATCCGTAATTCTTGCTCCACCCATTGAGCACTAACCACCAAACTTGAAACAGTTATAAAATATAGCTAGAAAGTCGAAAAAGCGCCCATGAATATAAGAAGTTGTAGTTGAGATTTTGAGTTTTCCATTGACATATGGCACGCCTCGTAATTCTAAGCCATTCAAAAGTTATGAAGTTCCAAAATTGCCTCTTTGATCAGTTTCATGACTAACCTTCCAAGTAAGGGAGCAATGTGATTAATTTGAGCTTTAGCTCCTTCACTTTGAACTCTAACTCCTCTAAATAGGCTGGAGTCTTCCCACTCAAGTTCCTTTTGGAATTGTTTAACCCTTGACCAATTAATTGGCCCAAGACTTGGAATTACATGCTCTTGGACAACCCTTGTCTTTGCATCTTTACTGTTCACATCAGCATTTGAAAAAATAAAACAAAGCACTGACGGGTTGTTTACCAATAGCTGTCTCTATATTTTTTCAGCTGAAAATGAAAAAATAGATGATTTGGTCATGTTGGAAGAAGACCAATAGAGTTTCTTGTGAGGGTAGTCGATGGAAGAAAATAAGTATTTAGCAAAAGAAATAGAGAAAGACCATTAAAAACTTGGCTAGATACTCTTAGGTATGATATGACTTGGCCTTACAGAAGATAAGGCTATAGATTCATGTAGCCGAGCTGACATGGTAGGATTAAGGCTTGATATTTGTTAGCTGAAAATGGATGAATATAACAGAATGCTATAGGATGCAGGGACTTGTTTATGATGCTATATTATTCATAGTGCAAATCCTCTTAATCTTCAAATGTCCAAATCGTGCCCTGTTAGTTTTCTCAATATGTAGGTCAGGAGAATGACCAGTCCTCATCTGGCAGTGAAACTATGAGCATTGCCTGGACGAAACCAATGGACAGATATTTCATTCACCTTATGCTAAGGCAGGCACTTCAAGGAAATAAAGCTGAGAATACCTTCAGTAAGCAAGCTTGGGACTTCATGGTTACATCATTCACTGAAAAATTTGGACTCCAGTTCAACACTTGTATACTAAAAGATCGCTATCTAAGCTTGATGAAACAGTTTGATTACATTAGTGGTTTTGCCAACCAGAATGGCTTTGCATGGGATGATATACAGCAAGAATTAAGAGCTGACGATGATGTTTGGCAAGCTAACACTGAGGTGCGTTTCTTTGACATACGACTGGATCAAGATACCAAAATTTGTTTCCCCACTTTGTTGCTAACGCAGCTTAAGTATGGAACTAAAAAGGCTAACGGAACTGTCATGTCAGCTTTATGAAATTTACTGGAAACAGCCATTTCATTGTTAACAGTTTACCTTTTTAACTGATAACGACACTAATATGTCATTACGATGGTGTGCAGGAGCATCCAGATGTACACAAAGATGTATTGTTGGAGCGATACAATGATTTGAGCCTTATTTTTGACGAAGCAACGTGGGTTGGAAGATCAAGGTATTCCTGCCCAGAAATGGATGTCAACGGTGCTGCCCTAGAAACGGGGATGGATGGCATCAATGGAGCTCTGTGCTCTGGTGCTAGGGATACTGAAGCGTCTAGTAGGAGAAAAAGATGCCAACGCGCAACACCATCATTAACTTCAATGCGCAGGAGAAAAGCAAAGAAAACCGGAAAGGAAGAGTTGCGAGAAGAAGCAAGTCAAAGTGACAGGGTGAGCAAGAGCTATAATAATAGTTCAATAGAAAGCATTGTGGATGCGCTTAGAGCTATACCTGGAATGCAGGATGAGCTGTTCCTAGATGCCTGTGATCTTCTGCAAGATGAGAGGAAAGCCAAGGCTTTTGTGAAGATGGACATTCCACTTCGGAAGAAGTGGTTGTTAAGAAATCTCCATGGTTGAACACTTTCACTCACTCAACCTTGTCTTGTGTTGTGGTTTTGGCTTTGGCTTTGGCTTTGGCTTGGCTGACTTTTGATATATATATATATATATGAATCATGTTATATGTACAACCTTTTTGTACATCTTAACCAAAATACCCCGTGCCTCGTATGCGTCTCTATGCGCATCATGACGAACTTTTTTGTGGTACACCTTTATATAACCCAAGATATATACAAAGATGTACCAATAGCATTTTTCGGTCAAGACTAAAGGGATGTGATGTGTGTATAAATGCAATGCAATGCATGCAGATGTTTTAGGAATGACACGTAAATCTTTGGAAATCGCAATCCCATTCGATAATGTTATTCTTGGTCTTATAAAATAGTCCATATTGATAGTTTTTAATGCATGAAATTATTAATTCGAATTATTTTGTATAGCTAAATATCATTAGGTTTTTTTTTTTTTTGTAAAGAAAGATATCCTATACTGATTAAACTTATTTCACACACTAGTCCATTTCTTATAATTTGGTCAATTAAACCACCCCTTAATTTAATCCCCCGCCTCTAATTAGTAGCATGAAAAAATGGGTTTGTTAGATCATAATCTATGTATGTATGGAAATATATCCATGTTTTACATAAGATGTTATAGATGACATTTTGTTACCTACAAGTGCAATATGCCACCTAGAAAAAATAAAATAAAAATTACTGGAATTAAAATGGTCCAGCAAGATTTCTATATGATCTAAATATGTACATATATATATAAAAAAAAACAGCACTTATCGTGATCTCCTTAGAAAAATAAAAAATAACTTTTAACGAAACCTTTTCCGGTAGGGTTTGGTAATTAATCATCTTTCATCTTGATCTCTGTGTGTGTGTATAAATATATATATGTAATTTAGAGATTGCAGGTTCCAGTTGGGTCCGACCAAAACGCGTGAAGATCCGAGGAGAAGCCAGTGAAACAAGAACACAGTTAGCAGCCAGAACTCTCCCCAGCAATCGGAGGAGAGAGACAGAGAGACCACTAGATTCACTACACATAGTCAGCAGCCAATACTCTCTCCAGCAATCGGGGAGAGAGAGAGATTAAAGTAGTAGAGATTGGAATGGCATGGCAATCTCTCTCTCCCGTTTGGCCATCAAAATTACAACTCCTGCAATCACAGTGATCCTTCTGTCCACCATCTTCTTCTTCCTCCTCGCCCCATCTCCATTCCCAACCCCACTTCTTCCCCGCCGGTCCCTCCTCTCCGCCGCCGCCGCCAATCTCTCCTGCTCCTCTATTCTCCAAACCCCTATCCAAAATCGCTGCTCCTTCTCTCTCCTCCACTGCCCCGGCGACTCCAATGGCCTTCTCAACTACTTCTCCCTCCATTTCTGCTACTTCAACCAGAACCCATTTGTTTCAATCCCCTTTCTCTCCCTCACTGTCCTCCTCCTCTTCTATATTCTCGTCAAGACCGCCCAAGATCGCTTCTCTGTGGTGGTCACCAAGCTCTCTGCCCACCTCAATTTGTCGCCGAGTATGGGCGCCGTGACTCTACTCGCGCTCGGCAACGGCGCCCCTGACGTCTTCGCCTCCGTGGCCGCCGTGCGTGGCGGCCATCCGCGGACAGGTTTCGGCGCGATTCTGTCGGCGGGGACCTTCGTTTCGGCCCTTGTGGTTGGGTTTGTGGCCATCTATGCGGCGCCCTTTTCGGTGGACCCGGCGCCGTTTGTGAGGGACGTGTTGTTTTACTTGACTGCGGCCTTGTTCTTGTTCTATGTGTATCTTAGTGCCGAGATTTATCTGTGGCAGGCTGTTGGGTTTGTTGCGTTTTATCTGTTCTTTGTCGGGTTTGTGTTTTGGATGGATTTTGGGGTGGCTGATCGGAGAAGGAGAGGTGGGGTTGAGGGGGCTGATTTTGTGGTGGACGTTGAGGTTCAGAAGGGTTTGGAAGCACAAAATTATGAAAATAGAGGATTGTTGGGGGAACTAGAGGGAGCAAAGCTGGGTTTTCGTGTTCAACGAGTTCTTTCACAGGTACATTTTGGTTCAGTACTATTGTTGCTTGGCTAATAACCTGGTGGGTGTATTATCTCATTGCAGGAATAGTTTGGAATTAGTGAATTGCATTTCTGTATTGCAGGGTATACCTCACTAATATAGCTATTATGTCCCGATTAAAAGAATTGACCACTGAATTATGTTGTTTGGCTTGTGATCTAATGCTTTGCCCCATAGATCTAATAATGTCTCCCACTAGGGATATAAGGCCTTAAGTTTTTATTACCAGATGAGTGGGGAGTGGTGATGATTGGAGATGGTATTCTTTACTTAATTTGAAGAAAAATGGAAATTAGAAGATAATTCATGCCTTCCTCTCCATTATCTGGTAATTTTTTTTTCATTTGACCCATTTCTGATTCATATAGTTTTGGATCTGCTCAATAAGCACTAGAAATGTGTTTGAACTGCTTCTTGCCTTACCAACTTAATAAGTAGTAGCAGCCTGCCATAACACTTTGTTCATGCTACTAATATACTTTTCATTGAATTGATGTGGAGTGTGGACCACTGAGAATGAAAAGGAACTGTTAGAATTGGGAGCACTGGCAGCCTTGTAATCCTTCAAAAAATCGATTGTTCCTTCTTGACCAAAAGGGGGACGATTGGAGGCGGGGCGGGGGCCTTGGCGACGGGTCCGTCCGAGGGGGGACTGGCACCTGCAAGCACTCTGACGGTCGAGTGAGTAATGTAAGAAAGACAGTGTATCAGTAGATCAGAGATGAGAACGCACATTGACTCTGAAGAGAGCTAATTGATATAGAAGGAGGAGATGTCCTCCTGCATGCATGAGACGTGCGCTTGCAGGTGATGGGACTGGCTATTTAGCGCCGGTGGAGATTCCCAGGCGGTAGTATGGTGGCGACGAGATTCTCATTAATGTGGATGGGATCCGCCATTAATGAGGATGGGATCTGAGACGGTTGCGCGGATATCCAGTGAGTTTGCAATGATACTGTGGCAGGCTGGCGCTGGGTCAAGGCTGGGTCCAGAAGGGAGATCAAATTGGGTCGAGATTGGGCCTGAGGGATGGGGCCGAGATCGGGTGAGGGAAGGGCTGAGATTGGGCCCGGACTGTCCACCGATCAAACACCCCTCACAATCACTCACAACTCACCGGCCAACACACCACAACACAAACATATAATAAAGAACATAAATTAATTAAGAATAGAACAAGAAATGAAACACACAAACCATATGAGGTGACCAAATTTTATCCTGGTTCATGCCATGTGAATGGCACTACATCCAGCCTTTGAACCACCTTCGAGCAGTCTTTATTTACAAGAATTCGATCAGTACAACAGTGGTCTTTCTCTCCCTTCTAAACCTGAGTGCCCCAATTGTTTCCCCCCCAAGATTACAAAGCTAACAACACCTAGCCTTTCTCTCAAAAACAATCAGCACTCGCAAACCATAGAATGAGAAAAATCTACTGCACACACACCCCTTGCCCTCTATTTATAAAAGTGGGCGGATATCCCAACGAAGACTATTAAATATTTACAGTTTAACTCCTCAACTATCACTAATTACATGATTTGGATATAAACATCTATTTAATGCTTCATTGACCCTCAAATACACTGATATAATTGATCTTCTTATCATATACTTGAGACAACACTTTAACAGGAACCATTATAGACATAATGCCTTAAAAGGAGCTCTTTTGATGAAACCTAGCAATATTTGATTTATATGGATGAACACATTTCCTCTTCTTTATACACACTCTCCTATCATGTGGCATAGACATATCATGATGTTCGTTGACCTTCACCATAGAGGTCAGCATGTTTCAGCCATCAGACACATTTTTGTCACAGCAGAAAATCAAGTCAATGACTCTAGTACACATACATAGGTCATACACAATGAAAAGATGCAAAACACAGAATGTCAAAGCAATGACACCTAGTTCATATGTTGGTCTCACATAATGGAGAGGCAATGGAACAACTTCCTTGGTTATAAGCTTTGTCCTTCCACCCATCCAAGAGGTTAGGGCTAGGTAACTCAACATGCCATGAATGACTCTGAGTCTAGTGGTTCGATGACTAGAGATGGAGGTGCATCTGTTTGATATTTTAAATATATTAAAATGTTTTCTCTGCTTAAGAGACCAAAATAGTAGTGAAACAATGAGACTGTAAAATAATGAAATTATTGTGATTTCACTAGAATCTTAAAATTATAATCATTAATAATGGGGTAAACTTTTAGATTGTATTTGGTTAGGATCTAAAACAATTTTAATTATTTATTGCTTTTTTTTTTATTATTGTACCTTGTCATGCAAGGAGCCGTTGGTTATGGGATTATTTTTTAAATTTTTACTGCTGTAACTTTGCTGTTATAAGTTTGTTGCGCATAGGGGTAGCCACGTGCAAGTGATTATAGTGTAAGAAGATGATTGTTATAACTGTGGAAGGATGTAGAACATGCCTTGGCAGGGAATCACCCTCCCAGCATCTTGTATAAATTCCCATTGATCCATATGGATTGGGGATCCAGAAAATTGAAGAGAAATCTATCTACTCTCCTCAACTCTCTCGTTTTCTCTCTTTTTTTTTTCCCTCTATTTCATTCTAAATTCTTCTCTCAGTTCTTGTGCTCTCTGTTCTGCGCCTTCCTAATTCATGTTCTGCGCCTTCCTAATTCATATTGGATTGGGAAGAAGACCATTGTCAGGCTTAGGCTGTGACATACCTTTAAGTGAAGCCTTGGGATCAAGCCTTACTTTTAGACTGTACTTGGTTAGGATCTAAAACAATTTCAATCACTCGGTGCTTTTTTATTATTGCACCTTAAAGTAAAGCTGGCATCCAGCCTTATTATGTTTCACTGTTAAGGAGATGATGCGTGATATTACTTAATGCTAGCCCAGAACAGTCTGTTTTATAAATTTAGTTATTATAAATTCTTATTAGTCTTTGCCCACATTTTTTTTTTGTTTTGATTTAACTATATTTCTATATAGTTATAGTCCCTGTGTCATGACCCTAGGATGTTAGAAGGGTAATACTGTAATTGGGCTGCATATTATTGTAATTCGGTTGGATAGCCCTGGCTGTTGCTTTGTTTGTCGAGCTTGAGTTACAATAACTGAAGAACAGCCAGGTATGCCTATAAAAGGCCAGTTGTAAGGAGATGGGCATTCATTCATGGAATAAAAGATCGAATCTTCCCTTCCACTCTCTGTTCTTTCTCTCCTGAACCCTCTAACCTTCCCAAATTCTTGCTATTCTCCCTACTCAGTCTATCTTCTCCCCAGTTCTCTCTTATTCTACCGGAATTAATCTCTGTCAGACCCCAAGATCTAACATCTTGGTGGACTGAGACCTATTATGCAATTTAGGAGTTCTATTGATGTTGTAGTGATCTAATGGTGAATTGTGCCCTCATGTGTCTATGGGTGCACGTGCATGAGTAACCATTGATTTTTCTTACTATTCTGTTGTTTTTACTGGGATGATGCTAATGTCAATTTTGGGTTTGATTTTTGTTTGGATGAGAGTGTTAGGACTCCCATTAGTCTTACCATCAAAGACGTAAAAGGAGAGAAGCGATAAGGGCAGCCAAGGAAATTGGGTCAGGGGCAAAAGAGTCAGAAGTTGGTTAGAGGAGAATATTATTTTACGTGGCTGAAACATAATAGGGGAGGAGATATAAAAGGGGAGAGTGGAGGAGAGAGGGGGGTGGAAAATTTGTTGAAGAAACCGTTGGAGAGTGAGGCCCCTCTCGAATAGGCCTGATTTCTTTTGTTTTCTTTCTTGTCTTTGTTATTTTCCATTACTGAAGCTACTATAAGAGTTGAATTCAATCAAACAAGAAAGGTTCTATCAATCTGGTATCAAAGCAACGATCCATGGGGGTGACCGTCTCGGAGAGAGTGGGGGATCTGGACGGCAGGATGGAGAATTATCAACAACAGATTGAAGGGAAGATGGAGGGACTACAGATGGGACTAGAATCCATGAAAAAAGAATTCCAGAGGGTGCAGAACATTGAGAAAAACATGGCGACGATGATGGAACAATTTGGCTTGCTGATGGAGAGATGGGAGGACCAGGAGAAAGGGAGGAAGGGGAAACAATCGGGCGAGCACATACTGGTGGGTTCGACACTCACTGGGGAGGCCACACCGGAGCTGGGAAATCGGCATAGGGAAGCTGGCGGTGAGTTTGATCCATATGGGAGGTCCGATGGAAGCATCTGACGCCTGGAGATGCTAGTATTTGAGGGTGACGACCCAGATGGTTGGGTGTTTCGGGCTGAGCGGTACTTCGCCGTGAATCAACTATTGGATGCGGAGAAGTTGGACTACGCTGCTCTTTGCTTTGAAGGAGCAGCTTTTGCTTGGTTCCAGTGAGAACAGCGAAGGCGACGGGTGAGAAGCTGGGAGGAGCTTAAGGCGATGATGAGAAACAGGTTCAGGTTCACGCAGGAAGGCACGGTGGAAGAACGATTCCTGGCGCTCCGGCGGTGGGGGTCCGTCAAGGATTATCGCCTCCGTTTCAAGACCTTGGCTGCTCCTCTCGAGGACATGCCAGAGGCGCTGCTGGAAGGCCATTTTATAAATGGATTGAAGGCTGACATAAGGGCGGAGATGAGAGTTTTGAGGCCAATTGGGCTGGAGGAGATGATGGACCTAGCCCAACGAATTGAGGAAAGGAATCTAGTGGTGCGAGGGGGCCATTCCAGTCCAGGCTCAGCCCAGTCACAGGCCCCTGCAATTTCATTCGCCAACCACCAATGAGTGCTGCTCTTTCCTTCCCCGGTGGCGTCACCCCGATCGACTACCACCATTTCTGGCTCCTCTCACCGGCCACTTAATACCGGTAAGTGGAACAATTCCCCATTTAAACGGTTAAGCGAGAGTGAACTACAAGCTAAACGAGTTAAGGGGTTGTGTTTCCGTTGTGACGAGAAATATATGATTGGGCACAAATGTAAGAACAAGGAGCTGCAGGTGATGGTAATTCAAGAGGAGGAAGAGGAAGATATAGGTGAAGTTGAAACAAGGGAGAATTCAGGAGAGGAAGGTGAAATCGTCAAAACAGGAGAGGTAGTGGAGTTGTCCATCAACTCGGTAGTTGGTTTAACCCCTCCACAAACCATGAAGATCAAGGGAAAAATAGGAGGCCAGGAGGTGGTGGTTCTCATTGATAGTGGGGCTTCTCATAACTTTATAGCGTCAGATTTGGTGCAGAAACTAGGACTGGCCAGGTTGCAAACGAGGGGCTATGGTGTGATCATGGGATCGGGCATGGCTGTTCAGGGGGCTGGAGTGTGTAGAGGGGTATCCTTAACGTTGCAAAATGTGGAAGTAGTGGAAGATTTCCTGCCATTGGAGCTAAGGAGCTCAGACGTTATCCTTGGAATGAAGTGATTGGCCACTCTTGGGGAAACACAAGTGGATTGGGGCTCATTAGTCATGAAGTTTAGAGCAAGGGGGACTACTATCACACTGTATGGGGATCCTAGCCTTAGCAAAACTTTGGTAACATTGAAGTCAATGATCAGGGCATTTAGAAAGGGTTGAGAAGGGGTGCTGTTGGAATTGGGGAGTTTAACTACTCAAGAGGAAGTTGCTGGCTGGGTAGTTCCTGGTAGCTTGCAGGAGCTTTTAGCAGAATTCGGGCATGTCTTTGAGGAATCGTGTGGGCTTCCCCCACACCGGAGGCGGGATCATATGATTACATTGCAGCCGGGAGCGTCACCTGTGAATGTGTGGCCCTATCGGTACCCCCATCTTCAGAAAAAACGAGATTGAAAGGCTAGTTCAAGAAATGTTGACAGCTAGACTTATCCGACCAAGTGTGAGTCTGTTTTCTAGCCCGGTGTTGTTGGTCAAGAAGAAGGATGGTGGCTGAAGATTTTGTGTTGACTACAGAGTTTTAAACAAGGTAACTGTTCTCGATAGATTTTCAATTCCAGTTATTGAAGAACTTTTGGATGAGTTGAATGGGGCTGCAATTTTTTCCAAGTTGGATTTGAAATCAGGATATCATCAAATCCGAGTAGCACCTAATGACGTTCCTAAGACTGTATTCCGCACACATGAGGGGCATTATGAATTTTTGGTTATGTTGTTTGGGCTAACGAACGCCCCCGCTACGTTCCAATCGTTGATGAACGAGGCCTTTAAGGAGCATTTAAGGAGCTTCGTGTTAGTATTTTTTGACGACATTCTGATTTACAGTAAGGATATGGCTGAACATAAGAAACACTTGAGATGTGTGTTGGGGCTCCTAATAGTCCATCGGTTGTACGCTAATGCGAAGAAGTGTCAGTTTGGGCAGCGGGAAGTTGAGTATTTGGGGCACGTCATCTCTCAAGATGGGGTGGCTGCGGATAGCTCTAAGGTTAAGGCGGTGATGGAATGGCCCAGCCCCAAATCCTTACATGAGCTTCGAGGATTCTTGGATCTTACGGGGTATTATTGGAGATTTGTGAAAGATTATGGGAAGGTGGCACGGCCACTGACCGACTGCCTCTGGAAGGGTAATTTTTTTGGGGATGAAGTGGCGGAGCAAGCTTTTCAATCCCTCAAATGGGCAATGACCAATCTGCCCGTGTTGGCTTTGCCGGATTTTTCAAAGGAATTCATGGTTGAAACTGATGTATCAGGGTAGGGATTAGGGGCAGTGTTGATGCAGCAGCAGCGCCCGATTGCTTTTTTCGGTCATTCCCTAAGCCCCACGGGTCGAGTGAGATCGGTGAATGAGCGGGAATTGATGGCAATAGTATTTGCAGTGAGAAAATGGCGACATTACCTACTTGGGCGTAGGTTTGTTATCAGAACGGATCAGCGAAGCCTAAAATTTCTTATGGAGCAGTGGATGGTTAGCACGGAGTGTCAAAAATAGGTCATGAAGCTGATGGGGTACGACTTTGAGATTCAATATCGTTCTGGATTGGAGAATCGAGCAGCCGATGCTCTCTCACGCCTCCCTTCTTCTGCCACCTTGATGGCCCTTTCCATTCCCCAAATAGTGCAGCTAGACCAACTCAAAGAGGAGGTGAAAGGAGATGCTACACTCCAACAGATTGTTAGAGAGCTGCAGGAAAATCCTTCCAGCAGAACCCACTATGTGCTGGTGGATGGCCATCTGCTATTCAAGGGTAGATTATATCTTCCTAAAGGGTCAGAATTAATTCCGTTAATGCTGAAGAAAGGCCATGATGGACTGGTTGGGGGTCATTCCGGCTTCCTCAAGACTTATAAGAGGGTAGCCGCCAATGTATATTGGGTGGGCATGAAGAGAGATATTCAACAATATGTTCAGCAGTGTCAAGTGTGCCAGCAACATAAATATGAAGCTCTATCACCTGGTGGACTGCTGCAGCTACTTCCGGTTCCTAGTCGAGTTTGGGAAGATGTGTCCATGGATTTCTTCGAAGGGTTGCCTAAGTCAGCTGGGATGGATACTATCTTGGTGGTTGTGGACCGCCTAAGTAAGTGCAGACACTTTATTGCCTTGAAACGCCCTCTTACAGCAGCTAGCGTTGCTGGGATTTTTGTGAAGGAGATAGTCCGATTACATGGGGTTCCAAGTTCTATAGTCTCCGAGAGTCCGATAGAGATAAAATTTTTGTTAGCCATTTTTGGGAGGAGTTATTCAGGTTGCAAGGCACTAAATTGAGAAGAAGTACAGCCTACCACCCGTAGTCCAATGGCCAAACGGAGGTCCTAAATCGCTAAATCGCACTTTGGAGACCTACCTTCGATGTTTTTCCTCCTCCAAGTCCAAGGCATGGTGCAGCTGGCTACCGTGGGCGGAATATTGGTATAACACTTCTTTCCATGTCTCATCGAAATTGACCCTATTCCAGATAGTTTATGGGCGTGAACCTCCCTTACTTTTGAGGTTCGAGAAAGGCACCACAGCTGTATCGTTGATTGAAAAGCAATTGATGGAACGAGATTCTATTTTGGAGGAGCTGCAGTCCCAACTATTGCGCGCACAAGCGAGGATGAAGGAGACAGCCGATAAAAAAAGGAGGGATGTGGAATTCAAGGTGGGTGACCTGGTTTATGTTAAGCTTCGTCCCTACCGGCAGAAGACCTTGGCTATTCAGATGAATGAGAAGCTGTCTCCTAAGTTCTATGGGCCTTACGTAGTAGAGAAAAGGATCGGGAAGGTGGCCTACAAACTGTCCTTACCACCTTCGTGTGCAATCCATCCGGTATTCCATGTCTCTCAGCTTCGCAAAGCGGAGGGAGCAGTGCAGGAAATAGCTGACTTTCCCGACCAGCTAACAGCTGAGTTGGAATTAAAGGTACAACCAGAATTCTTGTTGGGGGTAAGGCCGGGCCGGGGAAAAAATCTACGGAGCCTTGAGGTCCTGATACAATGGAAGGGGTTGCCACCCCTAGAGGCCACTTGGGAACCTTATTAGCAGATCCTACATCAATTTCCAGAATTTCACCTTGAGGACAAGGTGAAACTTGTGGGTGGGAGTATTGTTAGGACTCCCATTAGTCTTACCTATCAAAGACGTAAAAGGAGAGAAGCGATAAGGGCAGCCAAGGAAATTGGGTCTGGGGCAAAAGAGTCAGAAGTTGGTTAGAGGAGAATATTATTTTACGTGGCTGAAACAGAATAGGGGAAGAGATATAAAAGGGGAGAGTGGAGGAGAGAGAGGGGGTGGAAAATTTGTTGGAGAGTGAGGCCCTCTCGAATAGGCCTGATTTCTTTTGTTTTCTTTCTTGTCTTTGTTATTTTCCATTACTGAAGCTACTGTAAGAGTTGAATTCAATCAAACAAGAAAGGTTCTATCAGAGAGTTGTCCTAAGAGAAGTGTTAAAAGTTGTCTAGAGTATAGAAAAGAAGATCAGTGAAAGCAGTATATTTTTTGAGGGCCAATGAAGCATTAAATAGAAGTTTATATTCTATGTTGTAATTAGTGATAGTTGGGGGGTTAAACTGTAAATATTTAATATTCTTCATTGGGATATCCGCCCACTGTTATAAATAGAGGGCAAGGGGTGTTATAAATAGAGGGCAAGGGGTAGCAGAGAGTAAGAGAGTTCCCAGTTTCTGTTTGTAACGAGTACTGTTCGCTAGAGAGAGAGTTTTGTAATCTTGGGAGGCGATTTCCTGTTGTACTCGGGAATAGAAGGAAGGGATCTCTGCTGTATTCTGATCATTCTCTGAATAAAGAAGGCTGCTCGAGGGGGTGTTTGATTGCTGGATGTAGAACTGGTGTAAACCAGTTCGAACCAGGATAAGATTGGCTTATGTGGTTTGTTTTTCTCTTTCTTGTTTCTTATTTCTGTTCTGATTTGATTGCATTTAATTTTCTGTTGTTCTGGGTTGATTTCGGGTGTGTTGAGGGTGTGAGAATCGACAAGAACAATCCTATTGTGCTCCTAATTTCTAACAAGAAGTTTGAGCTTATTGTGAAACATCATACCCTCTTGCATGATTTGTGTACTTGGGAGAGAGAACAATGGATCCTTTGAACATGTTGAGAACTCCTAACATTTTTTTGAAGTAAACACTTCCCTTTTTTGTGGTTGAAAGAGGATTGTTCCTTTTGTTCTTTAGCTTTTGCGTCCTTTATAGATGGCTTGCTTTATATATACAATTATACTTGTAAAAGAGAATCATAATAACTGGTGCCACCAGTGTACAAGGCTTCCCACTTTACAAGGTTTGGGGTGATTCGTTTTTGTATATAGTCTTACCCTTACTTTGGAAAGAAGTTGTTCCCACAACTTTGAACTTGCAACCTTCCAATCATAAAACAAATAATCTTATTGTTGCTACTAAGGCTTGCCCTAAAAAATCATAACAATGAAAGGTAGCCTTAACAAATAACCTTACCATTACTTTCTGAAATTACATTATTAACGAATAACCTTAATGCATATATGCTGCTCGTAACAGAAAATGAAAGGTATTGTTTCCTTACAAGTCGTGCCGTTCATAAAATCTTGGGTAAATCACACTGACCTTGTCCTTGGAATTTACTGGAAAAATGAGAAAGTTTGCTCACTTTCTTACCCTCCTTTGTTTTTAAGTTTTTTTATTCCTGTAACATTTTAATCACAACCTTTAACATGGTGTTGAGTAATCCATTACTTTTTCCTGATCTTAGATCAATAATTTATATCAAACTACCATGGATTATTATGGAGGGACGAAAACAATTGTCAAATATCACTTGAATTACAAAGTTTTCCAATAATCACCTCGCACTACTTGGTCCTTACTTCTCTTTGTTAAGGAATGCACCGGATGACCTTCTCAAAGTGCTAATGACCAGTTGAAATTGATGTTTCTCATTCTAGGACACAGTTATTGGATTCCAAGAATATGAAATATCAAAGGTAGCAGAAGAAAAAATATGATGGATGCATTCATCCTCTTTTTTTTTTTTTTTTTAATTTTAGGCTGTTGATCACCACAAAATGATAAAGCATCTGAATATCCCCACCACAATTCCCAATGATAAAGCATCTGAATATCCCCAAGGTGTTTACTGAAGTATAAGACATTGATGTTTGTAATTGTTTTTTGAAGGGCAATGAACGTGTGAAAGTGAGTATACTGCATCCATTGGTGGAAGGATAGGTGCAGAATGTTTGGTAAAAATAAGCAACAATTCCTTAAAAAAGGTCAAGACATCCACTCAACCCCTCTGGATTCATTTTCTCTACCTTCTAGCAAGAAAATTGAACATGTTGAAATTGAATGGCGTCAAGACAAGGTTATAGGCAGACTTTATTTGTGAACAAAAAATGAATGCATATGAAGTGAAGGTGTGACCAATAAAGAAAAACAGTGACAGTTTCTAGATCCACATGAGACTTCTACATTCCCAGTGATCTATGAACCATATATGATTGTATATGATTGAACTCGTAATCATTTACGATACATGATAAAGGGAAAAACTGAGTACAAAGGATCAGTTGGCTGGCTGTATTTGTGGACAAAAGATAAGCAAAGTCACAGGCTGGCGTATTTCTGAACAAAAACTGAATGCCTATGAAGTGAAGAAGATGTTACCATCTATATAGAAAAATGGTGGTAGTTTTGAGGTCTTCACAAGACTGCTACATTCTTGGTAATCTATAAACTATATAATTAAATCCATAATCATATATAATGATAAAGGGAATATTTCAATTTCTTGAAGTAACATCTTTCCTTTTGGTGAACTCTTTTTTGTAGAGTGTTGTTAGTGGGTTAGTGGAATAGGTTGAAGATTGGACTTTCTCTTTAGATGTCTTAGAGAACAAAGCTGAATGATATTTCTTTGGATCTTATGTGCTTTGTACCAATTTGCCCATTTATTTGCTTTTTCCTCTAGATTTCATAGAGAAGAAAACTGAATGATAATTTCTTTGGACTTTATTTACTTTGTACCAATTTGCCACATAGGCATGCGATATTTGGGTTCATGTAGCAGTCTTTCTTTGGATAGAATATACATGTAGAGGGGCACTGGTACACATTCTAATCTAGCAGTTCACGTCTGCTAATTCAAGTTCTAATCACTTTTTGGAAAGCAACAGCTTTGAGAAGGGGGAGCACTTATTGTTTTTAGTGTCTTCATGTGCTTCTAGTGCTTATCAAGCAGTCATATTAAATGTTAAGACACTGAATGCTGTTGACAAGAAGTAATTATAGAAGTGTAAATGTTAGACACTGAATGCTGTTGACAAGAAGTAATTATGGAAGTGTAGCTTGTTTAAAGCTGAACTAGACCCCTTAAGATGACGTGTTTTGTACTTGTTTAAATTGTATTTCTCTGCAGAATGTGTTTCATGAGTCCATCATACTGTAATTATAAAGATAAGTCTTTTTTTTCCTTCTCTGTGATCTAATTCACCTTGTATTTATTAACAGATCTCAAAAGTGTGGGAACTTCCGGTCTCAATTCTTCTAAAACTCACTGTCCCCCAGACTTCACCTTCCGAGTGGAACAGATTCTATCGATCTGCCAATATTGCACTTTGTCCACTTGCACTTCTATATTCTTGTAATTCATTCATGCCACTAAATCATCCCATAATGTTTCTCCTTCCGAACACGCAATACCCTCTATGGCTCGTAGTATTCCTAGCAAGCTCCTCCATAGCGGCTCTTCACTTCATAGTCCAAAAAGAGCCCCCCAAAACTGAGGAAATGCCCGTAGTGGTCCTTGCATTTATAATGAGCGTCTTCTGGATCTCAACCATGGCAGGGGAACTCCTGAATTGCCTTGCTGCTGTTGGAGCGCTTCTCAAGTTGCCTCCTTCATTGCTCGGGCTGACAGTACTTGCATGGGGAAACTCAGTGGGTGACCTTGTTGCGGATGTTGCAGTTGCTAAAGCAGGCCAGCCAGCGATGGCCATGGCTGGATGCTTTGCTGGGCCTATGTTTAACATGCTTTTCGGGCTTGGCACAGCTTTGGTAACACAGACTGCAAATGTTTATCCCGAAGCCTATGAGCTCCATTTCCACGTGAGCATAGTGGTTGCTTTTGTCTTCCTGCTTCTTAGCCTGATGGGCTCTCTTCTAGTAGTAACATGGTACAGGTTCAGGGTACCTAGATTTTGGGGATTCTGCCTTGTCGGTCTCTATGTTACTTTCATTGCAGTGAGCTTAGTCATTGCCAAGTTCTCTGCGTAGATTTTCCCTCCTGCTCGTGGAGTGCCTTGTCGTCGAGTCACGCTGAATGAATCAAATGGCAGTTCAGTGCGTTCGTTCAGGTTTATCTGAATGAAAGGACTCATTAAAACCAATATCGCCATTGAAGATGAGCTTATTTACCTCGGTGCATCCATGGACGCTGTTCGAAAGCGAGCCTGTGGATGTTTCCATTATTTTGTTCAATTCTTTTCGGTTTACTTACCCTGGTTTATTCAGACCAGTGATGTTGATTATTATTAGCCGACAATCACAGCCTTGATAGCTACTATTAGAATGATATAATTTGTCAAAGATGTAATATGGTTGGGTCCAAAAGATTTGACCTTTCTTTAAGCCTCTGAGCTGATTGTTGTTCATTATTTACCAGTTTGATTCTGAAGGATGCATTCAATGGGAGTTTTATTTTGGGGTGCTAAATCACTCTCTTGTAATTTTAAATAGTATTATAGCATTTTTAAAATATAAATCTGTTCTAGTGACAGGTGACAAAATAGAGGTGATAGAGGTGTCATTTTAATATTTTTTATTAAAAAAATTAAAAATTAAAAATTAAAAATTAAAAATTAAATTAAATTAAAAAATTCAAATTAAATTACAAAAATTAATATATATAGGCAAACAAAATAAAAATATTTGTTTTAAGTTAAAATTAATTATATATATATATATACATACCCTACTTTAGTCTCCAAAAAGTTATCTTTTGTGTTTCTTTGTTTCTTTTCGCTCACGGCTCGTTCTTGTCGATCGTCTTCACTCTCGTCGGCTCTTTTCTCGGTCACTCGCCTCGCTCTTGTTTATTGCTTCTCTCGACTCTTTTGCTCCATCGCTCGTCAACGTTGCAGCCTCAACCTCAACATTGTCATTTCAGCTCTCGGTCACTTCCTGGTCGATTGTTGTCTTTCTGGCTTTCTTTCACTTCCTCACTCGTCTCGCCTCAAAACCTTTGTTTCAGGTAAAAATTGAAATATAGTCGTTGAATGTTACTGTTGAAAATATCACATCTCATTTTTTCTCTCTTCAGAGATTGGAAAAATAGCATAGTAAGAAGGTTATTGTCATTTTGTAACTTTATTTGCCACTATCGTTGGAGTGAAAATTTTTTAATCTAGGGTGCCATTTTAATAGTTATGGGGTTAGTATTTTGGATGGTGCTTTCTCTTGAAGTTGCTAAGTTGCTCTTAGAAGTTATTAGGAATGTGTTTGGCAAATGGGTATTTTGTGATATTTTTTCTTTATTTTTTAAATTTGGTAAAGATTTAGCAACGGTTAAGAAGGAAAATATTAAATTTTGACCAATTTGGTAAAGAAGGAAAATGAGAGCATATTTTTATTATATTAATAATTTTAATAATGATTGGAGAAAATTGTAACTGAAGGTATAAAATTAGGAAAAGTTACTGTAATTTTTTAAATATTAAAGGTGTGTTAACGTTTTTGCAAAACCTCGGGCGTTAGTGTAATTTATGAAAATTTAATTATAAACGAAGTTATTTGAAATTGGGACGAAGTGCTTGCTCCTCCTTGTCTAAGTGGGCCGAATAGGGCCAGCCCAGCCCACTAATACGGGCCATACATCGATGGGCGTGTTCAACACGGCAACTGGTAACGCGTGTCTGTGTTGTGCCCAGAATAAGTCAACAAGAAGGTGGGGAAAGGGAAAAATGTAATTTTCTCAACTTCCGAGGGGCATGTCCGTCCAAAAGAAGTGAACCAAGAAAGAAAGAAGGAAAGAAATAGCTCAGCCTATGGAGTTCGAATGAAACTCTCGCTTTCCGTTGGTGGACGACAAACAGGCGATCTCTGGTGCTGCCTTGGTTCTACGTCTTTCTGAAACCCTAAATACAGAAGATAAGAGAAAACCCCATAGCGCATAGTTGTATGTATTAATCTTATGTCCATCGTTTGAACTTCTGATTTGTTTGTTTGTTTCTTTCTTTTGCTTTCCTTTCTCTCGGCTCTTAATTGCTTTTTAAGGTTTAGTTTTAGGCGTTTTGATCTGATTCTTGATTTTGTTCTTCAGGGTTGTCAATCTCTGGGAGAACGGAAGCGGCGTAAATTTGAATAGAGAGGTAGCGTTCGCTTCCTCTACTTTTGCTTCATAGTTAGGGATGCATATGTATTTGTTATTTACGCATGCGTATTTGCGTTCCGTCTGAAATATCTTTGTTGAAGCCCATGGCATGTTTTCTATACGATTAATTTATTTTCTTGTGTTTGATTTAGTTACCGTTCAATATTTTAAAGCAATATGTCGTGGAGAAAAATTTTGGTGTGTGTGTGTGTGTGTGTTTTTTTTTGGGGGGGGGGAGTGTGTGTGTGTGTGTTCCCTTTTGTTTTGTGTTATTGAATTCTCCTGAAGACGGCATTGTCTGCTAATATTTAATAGGATTTGGGACACTCTTGGACCGTTCTTACAATATAGTTCTCTAAAAGTTCTAAATGTCAACACGATGGGTTTGATTTTTGAGCTATTCAGTGGCTTAAATGGATGAAGGGCTTTCCTTCATTTTAAAAGGTGACTGATGGTTATGAGGATTGATGGAGAGGAGAGGATACGTGTTTGGGAAATGCTTCAATGAACTTAACTCATTTACTAAGGATTAAACCTACTTAAGGAAATGTTTGTTTTTTTTAATGGTGTGGGCAACAATAAGCTAGGGGACAATCTTTTGTTTGTATGCTATATTGCTGCAATGCCCTCTATAAAATTGATGCATCAAATTTTTACCTTTCTGAACTATTATTCGTGGGGAGTTGGAACTTTTTACATTATGTCAGCGCATCTTTACCCGTATTAAACATGAGAAAATGTACTAGCATCCATATTTATAATGCCTGAAACATCTTTGTTTGGACATGTGAGCAAAGAATATTCTGGGGGGAAGGGCAGATGGGAGAAAAGAAAAATTATGCAATTTTTTTGCTCATTAATTATGCAATTGTTAGAACTCCTGGGAAACATGCATTCCATGAGTTTTAAATTTTTATATATTATTTAGATGTCACTTATCTCATTTACAATGTCTCAGAAATATATGCCACAGTTTACACTTGCTCCTGAAATTTGATCTATTGTAATTTTTTATTTGTTTCTAATTTAGATTTTACGTTTTATCTTTTATTTAGAGTAAATTACCAAAAATCACTGAACTTTGACCCAATTATCAATTTATAATGACCTTTAAAATTATCAATTATACACTTAACTTTCAAATATGTATCAATTTCATAACACCGCTAGATAAGCTAACAAGTCAAAGTTCAGTTGACCAAGTGTATAACTTGGTCAACCGAACTTGCTCCTGAAATTTGATCTATTGTAATTTTTTATTTGTTTCTAATTTAGATTTTACATTTTATCTTTTATTTAGAGCAAATTACCAAAAATCACTGAACTTTGACCCAATTATCAATTTATAACAACCTTTAAAATTATCAATTATGGGCTTAACTATCAAATATGTATCAATTTCATAACACCGCTAGATAAGCTAACAAGTCAAAGTTCAGTTGACCAAGTTTATAGCTTGGTCAACTGAACTTTCCAGAGGCAATTTTACTGACTACATATACATACACAAACACACACATATATGGTGTAAAACATGTTTATGACATGATCTTGAAGAAAAATACTTGAGAAGATCTCTTGCAAGCATTAGAAAGGTGTTAAAAGATCAAATTTGTGTTTTTTGCCTTATAACTAAAAAGGACAAAGGAATGGTTTTGTCATGCTGTAAACTGGAATCATACATGGAACTTTGTTTTTCACGTAATAGAAATGACCATTTGAATGGAATAAATTAAATACTATAAAGGCTCCCTTTGTCTCCTTTCATATCTCTAGGATGTTATTAAATAGTTGCAAGCTTGGTTGATTAGTGAATTTCAACTCAACAGCATGCTTGGCTGTTTTTAATTGGTTCGTATGTGTATGCTGACTCAACTCTATGGCCCCATGACAGCTGTTAAGAACCACACAAACACCATTTATGTGTCTCTTGGTCACCTGGTAAGAGAAATATCTGCTGTTGTTTTCCTTCTTTTTGCTGATCTGTCCTCTCTTTGTCTACAAGAAAGCAAGAAGATTAAAACTGGTCTATCTATTCCTCTATTCCTCTTCAATGATGCTTTTTGCTAGAGGATGCCGTTTTTGCTTTTGTTTCTATTTTCTTATCATGGAATTGTAGATTAATACTAGTTTGCTACTTTTATGCCTGATGACCTCGTATGTTACATGAATTCTTCTAAATTTGTGAAGTATCTGTACAAGACACTTGAACCTTGGGGATAAGAAATGAGTTGTGTCCAACATTGCTACTGGCGCATGCACTCAATATACATTTTAAAATAGAAATAGTTCTCTGTGAAAGTGTGAAGGAGACTTTCATTCGACACTTAAAAAACTGAACTCTAGTTTGTAAACAATATTTTACCTTAAATAAATAAGGTTATTAGAAATGTGAAATCTAGAAATATCTTGTACCCTTGGACATGAGAATAGATGAGTCCAAAGTTCTATAGTTTGACTTATTTGCGTAGTATCTCTATAATTTACATAACTTTGAACATATTTTTTATTCTCTTAACCGGGCACTAGAATGCTTTTTCTCCATTTGTACTCTTCAATTTAAGATCACATTAAATAATTTGCTAACCATAAAAGACTTTATTTTACCTGTATTGTCATACTTCTTTGAAATTATTTAGTTTAATTGCTTTTATTTTTATTTTTCATATTTTTGTTGCTCATTTCACTTTGTTCAGACCAATACGTCTGGAGAATATGAAGTATCTCTCTCTCTTTCTCTCCCTCTCTCTCTCCTAAAGAATTGTCTAGATGTCTCAATGTCATATCGATTTGTCTACATTCACAAAATGGGTTGGCAAAATACTTGTTTTATATCTTCTTGATGGTTTCCTTATTTACTAGTATGTTCTGATTTTTACCTTTTATTCAAATCTCTCTCCTTTCTTTCTCTATTGCTTTTTCTAGCTTTTATACACACACACACACACACACACATTTATATATTTTTATGTCAAGTTGTCGTACAAATTGTTGCACATTTTTTACCATGCCTCACTTATTGCTTCATTTTTTTTGGCCAAAACATTTTCTAAGTTTTATTCATTATGGCATGTGTGTATGGTCCTTGTAGCAAGCTATATTGGTTTTGATTTTTTTGTGTATCTCTTCGCATCGGACTCTTTTTTTATTTATTGTTTTTCCCTTCAACTCTCTTAGAATAGTTTTTTATTGTGTTTCAAATAGCAATAGCCATCTTAAATACACATTGGATTAGCATCATCTTTTAGAGTCCAATCACTTGTGACAAATATTTTACTTGAAATAACTTATTTTTTATCTTTGAAATCCCGTCATTTGATTCATAGGCTTCATCTTTTTATTATCCTTACTCTTCCATTTTTTGTCTTTTGTCTTATAAGAAAGTTGTCTATTTGAATAATTGATAAGCCATTTTTATATGTGACCAAATGCATTCCTTCTTGAACATGTTATTAGTTGTGATGAGATTGTATAACATCATATCAAGCCTTTATCTTTCTATATGGGGTTGACTATTCGAATTCTAGCTTCCATTCATTTCTATTTATGGCCTTAAGGCCAATATGATTAATATCAAATCCAAGTGTCTCCCACCAAGTTTTTCTTGGTCTTCCTTTGCCTCTTCTATTAAATACTTATTCCATTCCATGCACTCTCCTCACCGGGGCTTCTGTTGATCTTCTTCTCACATGACCAAATTATTTTAATGATCACTCATTTTGTCTCCCATAGAAGTCTCTTTGACCTTATTAAGAATAATTTCATTTCTAATTTTGTCTTTTCTTATATGTTGACAGGTCCGTCTGTCCGTCTTTTTCATGGACAGGATAATTTATGTTAAAGTAGAAATTTTTTCTATAAAACTATGAAGTAAGGTGACCTTCTATGCATAAAAAGCTGGATACTAATAATGATATTTTGCCTTAAGTAAATAGAATGTATTTAGAAATATGCAATTTTGAATTATATGTATTCTGGACATGAGAATTGGATGAGTCCATATTCAAATACCCCGTGCAGTTGGCATGTGCAGTTGGCATCTATAAGTGGGTCCATTTAACATAGTTGGCAACAATTACTTATACAAGTACCGGAATTAATATTCTCTTTTCCTATTTTTGTTCACTTATGTTGCGTTATCTGAAATTAAATGCTGTTTGTTATTTGAGGGCTCTGTGCAGGACAGAATGGATCAGCAAGGGCATGGACAGCCACAGGGAGGAGGTGTAGTCGGTAGTGCAGCTCAGCTGCATTATGGTACAAGCCAATATGAACCAAACCAAGTCACTGTGAACCCTAGTCGAGGGCCAGTAGTCACATCTGTTGGGACTACACAATCTCCTACTCAGCAAGTAGGTTCTCATCTTGGGCAACACCAGCTTGCATATCAACATATTCACCAGCAGCAGCAATTGCAGCAACAACTTCAGAATTTTTGGGCAAGTCAATACCAAGAAATTGAGAAAGTTACTGACTTTAAGAACCACAGCCTTCCTTTGGCAAGGATCAAGAAGATCATGAAGGCTGATGAGGATGTAAGAATGATATCAGCTGAGGCACCAATTGTATTTGCAAGGGCATGTGAGATGTTTATATTGGAGTTGACTTTGCGATCTTGGAATCATACAGAGGAAAACAAGAGGAGGACACTACAGAAAAATGACATTGCGGCAGCCATCACAAGAACTGATATCTTTGATTTCTTGGTTGACATAGTGCCAAGAGAGGATCTAAAAGACGAAGCGCTTGCATCTATCCCAAGAGGAACGGTGCCTGTTGGGGGGCCCACTGATGCCTATCCTTACTATTATATGCCACCTCAACATTCACCTCAAGCTGGAGCTCCAGGGATGATTATGGGGAAACCTATGATGGATCCTGCTTTGTATGCTCCACAGACTCACCCCTACATGGCTCAACCAATGTGGCCACAGGCACCACAGCCACCACAATCACCCTCAGAGTCTTAGTTGCTCTAGCATATGCAATTGCTGGTAAGGTGAGTAATGTTCATAGTTTGCAGTTTTATTGTTATGTGTCTCGAGCAGAAGAGTGTAGCAGTTGCATGATGTGTGTTCTGCTTGTATTATATTTTCTGTGCCGGCTTTCCAAATTTTGCTTCCTTAGTCCCCTAGTGGCTCCTGTGATTTATTCTGATAATGATGGTTCAGTTAAACAAGTTTATTCATTTTTGTTTTGCTGAGTAGTTTGGATTATACAGCACTGGATTTTTTTTTTTTGTGCGCATCACGATACTAGAAGAATGTTCAATGCTCACCATCCATCATCTTGAATAATGTTTGTCATTTTTGTGTGTTAGCTGTATATGAGAGCCTGACATATTCCTTACAACAAGTATCATCTTAAACTGAATTGCTACATATACGAGGAATTTCTGACTTCTAAGATATGGTTTTCCATTCTTGCCATGTTGATGTATGCATGCATTCTGTTGTTATGTTTTTCCTTTATTCTTTTACCCCCTTAATTATATTTGTCTTGTATATTAATTCTTGGGAAGGTCTAATTGATTCTGGCAGAACGAATGGAGAGGCTTCAGTACTGGAACTTACACCGCAGGTATGAGCTGATGAAAAGAAGAGTGGTGTGTAAGACAACATAATGTTTATACAACTGGTTTCCCTTTTGGCTTGTTAACTACCAGTAGTGAGGAGTACTTGGTTGAAAGCATAGCTAGAAATAGTAGTACTCAAGCATGGTGCTTCTCTGCCTATCCCAAATGCTAAAATCTCTTTATGTAATTCTCTAATTTACTGGATAAGATTTGTTGCTTTATCTTAGTATATCTTCTTGCTTGTCTTCTTTCAAAGTTGGTCCATAATATTGATTGGTCGACTGGTCCAAAGTTCCTTGCTAGAAGGAATAAAAAGGAGAGGCTACTCTTCGGTCTGAATTTAATTATTCAAAACCTAAGACTGCGTTTTCTTTATTTTTTAATTTTTAATTTTCTATTTTGATAGTCTATTTTTAGAAAATTAAAAATATATTTTTTTTTTCATTTTGAAAAATTATTTCTCAAAACAAAAAATTAGAAAATGTGTTCTTTTTAAAATTTTGAAAATAAATTTTTAATGATATTTTATTTAATAAATTTAATTATTTAGTAAATTAAAAATATTAATGTTAATATATTATTAAAAAAATATATATTTTTAAGATAATGAATTTTGTAATATTTTTTTTATTATAATAATAAAATATGAATAAATAAATATATTTTGAATTTAGAGTTTGTTTTGAACGAAAAACACTCAAAATAATTTTTTCGTTGTTTTGAGTTTTTTTTATAATTTTTTTTATTTTTAAAAATGTATTTTTAAAAATAAGTAAAGAGAATGTATTTTTATTATTTTAAAAAATTAAAAATTAAAAATAACTTAAAAATAACAAAGAAAACGTAACTTAAACCTCTTGTAGTTTATATTATTTGCATAAAGATTTTTTAAGTTTAGAAATAATTTTAAAGGCTCCTATGATTTAAATAATTTTTTTGTGCAGACACCCACCCTTCCATTATACAAACTCCATCACTTGTACCCCAATTAAAGTAAATTATATTAATTAAATTAAGGGCAAATTTAAATAAAATAAAAAATAAAAAGGACACCAACGATTGCCACCTCTATCCCCCACCAAGCACGGAGAATACCTTTCACCCCAATTTGTCTCGTCTGTTCTTTGATCTTCTCTCTCTTGCTCTCCCATCAGTCTCTCTTGAGGCATGAAGATCCTCTTCGTTGTTGACTGCCATTATCATATCATTGTTACTATGCTCTCTCTCTCATCCGACTTGGGCTAGTTAAGGTTTCGGTTTGCTGAAATCGTCGTCGACGGATGGAGTTTATTCGGTCGACGATGGTTCCGACGATTGGAACCTTTGTTGTCCGCAGCTCCATTTGAGGCTGTTATTTTTTATTTTATTATTTTCTAATTTTGTACTTGGAAGCCGCCTTTTTTTTTTTTCTTTAATTTTATTTAAGGAGGAAGAAGAAGAAGAAGAAGAAGAAGAAGAAGAAAACAAGGGGGAGTTCATTTGGCAAGGAGCTTGCACCCGATGAAGCTCCCAATGGTGTTCGTCACCATCCTAGCATAAAACAAGGGGGAGTTCATTTGGCAAGGAGCTTGCACCTGATGAAGCTCCCAATGGTGTTCGTCACCATCCTAGCATCCTCCCACCGATTCCCATCCGCCAGCTTCTTGTACAGGTAGCTTTCGAATGTCATCCTCTGCACATACTCGTCCCCGCAGAGCTCCACCAGCGCCTCCCTCCCGGCGTTGCTTCCATAGAACACCCCCTGCAACACATCCAAGAACCTAAACGTCCCGATATACTTCTTGTCCCACTCCTTCAGGTATTCCCTCCTCAAATCCTCCTCTTCGATCATCCTCTCCCCGCCCTCCGACGCCCTCACGATCCCCTCGCCGCACATCCGCCCGCTCTTCGCCGCAAAGTATATCCCCTCCCCGGAGCACTTCGTCACGTATCCCGCCGCGTCCCCCACCAGGGCCACCCGACCTCGAACCCTAATCGGCCGCGGGTGCTCCGGGATTGGATGGGCTTCGACCTTGATCACCTTCCCGCCCTCGATCTTCGGCATCACTCTCGATCGGATGCCGTGTTGGTACAGCTTGATGTTCTTCTTCGAGCAGATCGTGCCGGTTCCAACCGCCACGTGGTCACATTTGGGGAAAACCCAGGCGTAGAAGTCCGGGGAGACGTCGTTCCCGAAGTACATCTCCGCTAGGTTTTGATAGTACCCCATTCTGTAGTCCGGCAGCTTTATCCGCTCCTGGAAGGCGATGGCGCAGGAGTAATCCCCGGCGTTTATCGACTTCGCCACTCGGCTGTTCGCTCCGTCGGCGCCGACGACGACGTCGACGGCTAGCGTCCGGCGCGAGCCGTCGATGGCGTAGTTGACGACGTACGGCGCGCCGGGTGAGGAGGGGAGCTCGACGTTCGTGACGAGGGATTTGACGAGGGTGGCACCGGTGGACTCGGCGCGCGAGCGGAGGAATGAGTCGAGCACCTCGCGGCGGAGCATGGAGATGAACTCGTGGGGCTTTTGGGTTTTGCCGAAGTCGACGGTGAGGTTGGAGGGGGAGATGATCTTCACGTGGGTGACTTTCCGGTCGATGAGCTCCGGCGGGATGGAGAACTCATCCAGCATGCAGAGCGGGATGGCGCCGCCGCAGGGCTTGGCAGCGTCGGGGCTGCGCTCGAAGAGGAACGTCTCGACGCCGCCGCGTGCCAGGACCTCGGCGGCCGAGGAGCCGGCGGGGCCACCGCCTACCACGGCTGCCCGGAGCTTGCGGCCGGAGATGGGCGGGTTGGCTCGGGCGGTGATTTTGAAAAGGGACGGTTTTGGGAGGAGGGGTTTGGATGGGGTTTTGAGAGGAGCGAAGGGGCGGAGAGGCAGCGTTTGGATGGTAGTCATTATTATGGGAAATGGGATTTTGGGGTTATGAAGCTGTGATTATGTATAATAAAGTTTCTCTCTCTCTCGATCGGAGTCTTTATGTATAAAGTTTATGAGAGCATATCATCAACAATGGTGGATTTGTCACCCACCCAGAGATGTGATTGCTCATTCAAATTCAACGAGAGTACTTTATTCTCTGTGTGAAGCTAAAATGACTTAAAACTATTATTGTCATCCAAATTTAAAAAAAAAAAAAAAGAATTTTAATTAATACTATTGAATTGATGATAAAGACACTGTAATCAAGTGTTTATTAGAAATTTTTTTATTGATTAATGATAACCGTAACTTGTTTTATCAATTAATTAATAAAATGAGCACAGTATAGATTCCACAAAACAAATACAAAATAATGAAAGACCCGAGGAGACAGGAGAAGTAGTAGTAAAGTAATATAAGACTTAAAAGTACGTCGGATTATGAAAGTATTAATTAAGAAGTGATTGCTTAAGTGTTCTTCTGCCACGGGTGACCCATCGAACAAGCTTTAGACTTTTTTTTTGTACGAGTTAAGGTTTCTTGTTGGTCCTTATTATTTGTTCAATCCTATCAAAGTATCGTTTAAAACACCCAATAATTGGACACTTTCACCCTCTACCAATTGCATGATTTGGTATTTTTTGGAACAAAATTGGGAAAATGCTCGAAGAATTGTGATTTTTTTATTTGAGGGTGGTGAGTGAAAAGGAATTTATCCTTTTTTATCAGTCAAATCCAAATTTTTTTCTCATGCCTTTTGTCTTTTTATCGTGTGAATTAAGTTAATTTAATTATTATATTTTAATTTTTTAAAGTAATAATTTATTTTTTTTATTATTTTAATTACACCATTATACTTACATTTTTAACTTAATTTAATACTTGTAATTTAATGTATAAAAAAACGTATGAGGAGTTAATTTAATCTTTTTTTTATACATTAAAGTGAGAATTAAATTGAGTCGAAAATGCTGGTATAATGATGTAATCGAAACAATAAAATATTTTAGTTGTCACATAAAAAAATTATCAAAGTACAAATGTTAAATTGAGTTGAAAATGTAGATATATTAATGTAATCGAAACGGTTATACGAAAAAATATAAAAATATATAGATAAAAATATAAATTTATTTTTTTTATTTGTACGAGAAGAAATAGATATTTCTTTATAGTTGGCACATCTCTTTCACATAATAAATTATTATATATATATATATATATGATAATGGTTGGATATAATGATAAAGATATATTGAATAGAGGCTCACAAAATATAGGTTAAGTGGCAGGCAAGTGATATGTTGGGATCAATACATGAGTTCGATACTCTATCTAAGCAAAGGTCAAATGTTTATTTACGATTTATCTTCTTTATTAAAATCGATGGTAGGAAAGATTGAGAATTGCGTAATAACGATAATCCCAATGTAGATTGGATAGAGAAACAAGGGAATGCATCTATTAGGTTGCTCAACTAAAGATTAGAAAGGTAATGAGATGAAAGATAATGATAATATAAACTTGAAACAATAGGTAAAGTTTGATATGATTATTGTGAAAATCAAAAACATATTTTAAAATGAATAAATTATATTTAGATTTCTTATAATTTTGGTTACTTGTATGAATATTTTTTATGCCTTAAAATGATTTTGGACACATTTTTTTAATTTAATTCTTTAACTCGAACATCTCTTCCTTTATGTAAGTTATAATTAAGTTAAAATAATTTAATTAACCGTAAATTATATTAAACTTGAAGAGGCATCACCGAAATTGTGCGTTATTGGCAAAATCGTGCCCTATTGTCTAAACACCAACGAATCAGCCTCTGTGCCACTAGCGAAATCGTGCCTCGGTATGCTTTATCGCCCTATTTTGTCACCTTTCACCGGTGAAATCATGCCTCATCCATGGAGAGGAGAACGCTAGATGTGGCACGATTTGGAAAATAGATGATTTATTAGTGGAATGATTCCAAATTTGGAAACGTGCCCTACCCCATCGACGGCCACTAATGATTTCAATGTTCAACGCCACCGATACCATGTCCCCATCGACATCACTCAAGAAATCGTATGGCTTCAACAATGTGAGCGTTTTTACTAAATCTCTAATCTTTGTCGTTGTAGATAATGGAGAACAATCGAGTCCAAACATTGACCGAAGGGAGGACGAAGTACCTATTGCCCTGGAGTTCAAAGGAACAAAGACAATGCTAACAATTCGATCAATAAGAATGAACTTCCAAGTTGAGGAATACCCTCTTCAATTGGTAAAAAAGACCTCCAACAATTGGATCAATTTAGTCATGGACCAAATATCCAACCTATTACGGTCTAAAACAATCCCTTCTCCCATGACCAATCTAGGACTACCCCTTGAGCTTGTAACCACCCCACTCTATATAATAAAAGGTGTCCAAATAATAATTTGAGAATATGAACATTTTGTCGTCCTTATCTGAATCAAGCAGGCTTGTTTAAAATCCAATCCATTGCCAGCACCCTTGCTAAATGGGCTATCTACTGAGACCACCCTCACAATTGACTGGTCAACAACTTGTCATGTAGAATCAAACCAACAAAAATATTCAATGTGTGGAATAATACATTTAGGTTACCAAATCCAATCCCAACCAAACCCGGAACCAGTTGGTGTGGAAGTCCTTCACTGGAAACTCCAACCCAAATAGAATGCTACCAGTCTACCACATGAGGTGATTCACCTCCACTGTGAATTTGGGACAAAGTGTGGCATATATTGTATTTATTAAATGGAACCCAAAAGGGATGTTTGAATTTAAGAAGGATCTCGAATCCTAGTGGAGCTAATCAAATCACTAGCATGCTTAAACACTACAAGGGTACATAATTTTAATTGAAAATTTTATTTATTTTATAATTTAACCAAATGTAATTTTTGTTTTGATATTTTTCATATTTTATAAATGCATTACTAGTTAACTATAAGCAAATGTGCTGTGCGCGTGATGAGTGAATTCTCTGGAAATGTAAAACAACCCCTCCTAAGAAAACCATTTCTAACAAAAGCGAGAAAAGAGTTTCACGTGATCGAAAATGATAACTTAATTTTTCTGAAAAATAAGTGCAAAAGTTAGAATTTAAGTGAAAATTTATCATTTTTTATAAAAAAATAAGTGCAATCGAACAAGCTCTAAATGTGATATCACAATTTAATGAATGAGCAATCATCAATCACTACCGGTCCAAAATTTCAAATGGGTGACTATGGATGGTAGATTGGATGGACCTTTCTAAGGAGTTGAAATATCCTTTTAGTCTACAAAATAGTTGCTCACCTTTCCTAAATACCTTAGTTTGGTTTACTAATTTGATTTCATCCATGGATATGAAATCGTTCTATATGGATAATCAAATTATATTTAGTAGTAAACCTAGTTGCCCCGTAGTTGGTCACCCCCTCCATCGTTACCATCCCCCAACCACCCACTTGAAACTTTAGAATCACAACTAATTAATAGTAGTCAATCTCAAAGACTTTTTTAAGGCAAATGCTTCTCCCAAAACCAAAAGAAGCCAAACTTGAGATTCAACCCAATAATGACAACCTTCTGCTCTCCAGAAAAAATATTCAATGTAACTGTCATACTATGTCATTATACTAACATGATATGGTATCACAATTCAATGAATAATGGCTCGTAGTTATTTTTATAACAGTATAATTAATTTTAAATTAAGCATTGGTTTTGATATCTGGATGTATATAATAATAATAATTTTAATTTTAGGGATAACATTTATTGACACATTTATAGCCCATAGAAAAATCTTGTATTCACAAAATATGAAAAACATCATAACAAATATTACATTTTGGGTAAACAATTAAATATTTTATAAAATAAAAAATTTAGTTAAAATTTTGCACCCTTACATTGTTTAAGAATGTTGGTTCAATATTCTGCAACTTAATTCCAAAAATCCTTGTATGATCAAGGTTCACTCTTCCAAACAATGCGTTCTAGTGGTTGTGGCTCCACGTTATTTTTGGAGGCACTAAGAACCTACAAAAATAAGTAATAAAATCATTAATTTTGAGCCTCAATATAAAATAAATATATTAAATAAATATATTAATTGGCCATTATGGCAAATAGTCATATTAGAGATGAACTTGATCAATTTCTTCATCAATTTTAACACAATTTTTTATGACTAGAAAGGGGGCTTGTGAACATTCTCTGACCCATAATAAATCATAAACAAGCCCGATTTTGTATAACTATATCATCACAATAACAAATAATAATTAATAAAATATTTTCATAATAATGAACTACAAAAATGCCTTTAAAACCAAAGCAAACACTATGTCAAAGCTAAGAAAGTGACTAACACTAACAAGAAGAAGAAATGTGGCACCTACCAAAACTAAGTGACTAAATTAAATCGAATTAAATTGGAATGAGATGCTCAAATTGTCTATCGTATAGGTTTTGTTGCCAAATTGTGATAAACATGTAGGTAAATTGTGATAAACATTTAGGCCATTTACATAGAGAACCCTTGTGGTCTATTTTTTCTCCTAAAGACCTATATAATTTATCTTTTTTGCTCAAACACATCATTCATTAGCTTTTGGCATAATCATCGTCGGTTAACCCAAATATGAGCTTATGAAATACTTAGGAAGTTCAAGACTCAAAAATTACTTTTTATGTCAATCCTTCTCTCTATTTCTTTACACTTGCATGCATACGTGCACATGCGTATTTACATCTTTGTGTGCTCTTTCTTTCCCCCTTTAGGTGCATATATGTATTTACATCTTTGTGTGCTCTTTCTTTCTCCTTTTAGGTGTACGCGCAGACACACACTCCCGCACACGTGCGCGCGCGCACACACGCACTCATATATGTCAATTCCTAAATGAATTGGCAATAGATAAGCCTATTCTTCTATGGATTTTTCATGGGAGACCACCTATACCTCTGATTAAGTAGAGTATATGTATAATTTATGCCTATATTTATTTAGGGAAGTATGAATATTAATTCCTCCATTTATTAGATAGAGTACATATATTTATCACTATTATATAGAAATCGTTGAGCTAAGTATTTATACTTCTCTATGTAAAAATAGTTATAGAGATTTGACTTTTTATGTAATTGGAGTTCAACTTCTCATTGTAATTTCTTCTTGTCCATCTATTCTTCTTTACCACTAGATTTTGGCCTAAAACCACAACTACCATAATACATTTAGAGAAAAATGGTGATGATTCCTACCAATATAACCATCATCATTGTTCTCTAGGTTGGAACGAGGGGCCTATACTCCTAATGTGTGTGCACACCATCATAATCCTAGTTGTAGGCCTTATAGTTCTAATCAGATTTTACATTCGACTTTCTTTGTGATATGAACAAGTTTTTAGTTGTCCTCATATTAATTAAAGATTTTCAATGATGTATTATGTGACTACTATGGGATTTCTCTACAATTCGAAGGAAAATATGCGAAGAAATCATAAAAAGTGTTTATCACTTATGATCTTAAACTAAAGGATTTTAGCATTTGTCTTAATTGAATGCTAACTTTATTTAGTAAATCAATGACTCGAAACTTGAAATTAGGCCAAAAGGATGACAACGAGGCAAATGTAGGGAAAATGATCCTTCTTTCACCTAAAACACCACCATCCTCGAGCACAAAACTATCAAATCTCTTTGTTTCCAGTATCTCCTAATATACATAACTTGAGGATCAAAAGAAAACAAAAAAATGGATTGAATTTAAATAGCTCTTGTGCACACAAGAGTGCAAGCACATGCTTGTATTGGAGTAATATAAAGCCAAAATCACAAACAAGCAATTCACTTAGATAAATGAGAATCTAGATGAAATTTGTAATGATAATGATGGTGTATTTTCCTATACTTAATCCTTATTATTGATAAAGACTATATCAACTTGTAGTTAGACAAAAAAAAAAAAAAAAGAAGAACCGTCTATATCTAGAGATCTAATATTAATCGCAAAGATTCACAACTCAAAATACTTTTTTACTAGAGAAAATTAGGGGTATATTCAAATGTTGCAAAAATTAAAAGAGTATTAGATCCATGATCTAATTTCTCCAAACTAAAACTACTTGATCCAAGTACCAAAAGAATGATATAATCAAAGAAAAAGATAATCCTATAATAGGAAAGGAAAAAGTGGATTGAAAGGGAAGAAAAGTTACCATTGTTGGAGACTGGCATGGATTGATGAGTATGACTAAGTATGATGGCAATAATAGTTGTAGAGACTTCTTACTCTTTGTTTGCGATAAAAATTAGGTTTTGAAAATAAAAAGGGGATCGAAATAAGGGTTGAATAGAAAAGAGTAATTGATGTGGTTTTAAATATTGAATAAATTACCTCTATACCCTCACCTTTTATAGTTTAAATTAATTATTTAAACATTGATTTATTTATTTATTTGGCATAAATATCTTTTTCGTTACGAATAATGTTAATTAAACTCATTTCATTAATTAAATTTTAATTAATTTAAATTTAATAAAAATAAAAACAAACTCGTAAGTGCAATTACACCTCACAATTGCATTTACAAAGTCTTTCATAATTAAAAAAACCCTACAATTATTGAACATAAGATTAGAGTATATGTGATGCAATTAAAACTCTAGTTAGAGTCTAATTTTAAAGGTTAGACTTGCCTGATTTAGAATAAACTTAACTCTATTATTAAAATATAAACATTCAATAATTTTTATTAAAAAAAACACAATCCAAAATTGAAATAACTTGCTACAATTGATTAAATTAAATTTTCATCTAAAATTAAAAACACAATGAAAATTTGAATTTTTAAATAATTTATCCATTTTTATTTTTCAAAATTGAAATAAGTTGCTACATATCATCATCATTATATATATATATTTCACTTTTCCCGATATCATATACATACACTAGTGTATACCCGTGCCTAAAGGTATGATATAAATAATATTAAGATTAAAATATAATAATATTCACTAATATTGCAAAAAAAAATTATAAACACTGAACACAAAGCAGAAATTAAAATTATTATATAATTGTTAACGTTTTATAATAAAAAGAAAAAAAAATACTAAATTTATAAAATAAATCACATTAGTAAGTAAGTATTCTATAATCTGAGCAAATTAAATTAAAAATTAAATATCAAATAATACATACCAGTCGTTGTCGGAATCTTTGGAGCCCGCGATAGTGGCCGGTCGGGGGCCGCGGGTCATCTCGGATCACCATCGCCCCCCCGTCAGCCCTCGCAATGCCTCGCCTCCATTCGTCGTTGTCCCTCCCACCCCTCTCATTGTTGTCTCACCGGCTGGCCCCCCCACCAGTCGTTGACCCTTCCTTTCCCCCCTCACACTATTGCACTCGCAGATGGCGTGGGTGAGTGTGTCTGACAGAAAAAAAAAAGAGAAAGGGAAAGAGAGAAAGACAATGAGTGAGGGAATGGGAAATAGGGTGCAACAGAAAAGAAGAGAGAGGCAGTGAGTGAGGGAGTGAATGGTCGTCGCACTTATCGGCCCCCCACCTACCTTCGTCCCTCCCGGCTCCTCTTACCCGTCAGCCCCCTCATCGCTGTCGCACCTGTTGATGACGTGGGTGGGTAAGTCTATGAGAGAGAGAGAGAGAGACAACGAGTGAGAGAATGAGTGGTTATAGCACCCGCTGGCCCTCTACCCACAGTCAGCCCTCCCTTCCCCTACCGCCGTTACACCCATCGATGGCGTGGGTGAGTGGGCTTGTGAGAAAGAAAAAGAAAAGTATAGAGAGAGGCACTTAGTGAGGGGTGGTGGGTGGGTAATCTGTGAGATTTTCTTTTAAAAGGCCTAATAACTTTTACATGATATATATTTAAAATAATATTTATTAATTAAAATATAATTAAAAAATAAGATATAAAAAACGTCTTTAACCAAAAATACTTTTCATTATATTGGTTCTCAAATTTTTGATTCTCAAAAATACTTAATAGTTCTCAATTTTTTTTGAAACTACTGTATTTGTTAAATTTATTCAAAAATAAATTATGTAATTTCTTATTTTAAACTTTTTAGATAAATTTATCTTTCTCTCTTTTAGATAAATTATTTTAAATTTTATAAATAAATTATTTTGATAAAAATTTATATTACTCATTTTAATAAATATTATCTAAATAAAATAACTACGTGCCAAATTACAAATCTATTATTTTCATTGGTGGTGTTAAGTTTATTGACTTTCCTATCAAATCGAGCAAGTTTAATGTATTAATAAATAATCCACCAGAAAATTTTTATGGGCTTGTACGGTTTTTTACTTTTTGAGACTTTTTATTAATTCTTATCGTTAATGATTTTAAGTGCTTGATATAATTTTAAAATTTTATTTTTAAGAAAAAAATTTACTTTCCAAAATTTTGACAATACTTTTTATTAATTTTTTTTATTTTTAAACTTGTTATAGAGCAACCTTTTTAAGTTAATAAACTAAACATCCTAAAAGTTTTTCATAAATTAAATTTTAAGAAACATTAAAATAAAAAAGTTTAAAGCATACCCTCAACCATATAAGTGTATTAAAATAAAGCATTTAACATTAGGTAGGACACAATATAACAGATGATATTATTCTTTTCTTAGATAAGCAACGTGCACATCAATCAAATGTCATTAAATTGAAATTAAACTTGCAAATTAATTAAATTAAATATAAGGATGACCCACTCACCATAAATGGAGGCCCGACAATCATAACCAGAAATTAATTAATTAAAATTAAAAAATCAGTCTTTATGGTCCAAAAGGCGAAATCGTTCACCCCGGGTGCCCCCCACACTCGGCCCGATAGGACGTGCGGGGAGGTTAATCATGGTGATCCAACCGGACGCACTGGCTAAACCCGATCTCACTGCGCACAAGGAACCCCCCTCATTTTGGAGAGAGGTACCCCCACACTACCACTTGCGAGACTCGATCCTCAGTCTTGGTCCAAGATTCACTACGAAAGGCACTTTGTGCCTCCCTTCTTGACCAACTGGGCTGCCCATGCAGAAAAAAAAAAAAAAAAATCAGTCTCTTTCTTTAGACGAAACGTGGCCTCCCGCGTGCGTAACCTCATTTTCCGTGATGCTTAGCTTTGGTTCCCTCTTTCGCCACTTTACAGTCTCTTCTTTCCTTTCCCTTTCCATTTCTTTTCTCTTTTTCTCTGTTAGAAAGCTTTGGACCGAACTGGTAGAACTCGCATTCAGGCAACAAATGCTGTCGATTCAGAGTTCCGATTGTAACAGTCCACTTCTTCAGGGCGTGTTATGCCTTAGGAAATTTGGTTTATTTTTTTTTTTTTTATCTTTACATTATCCTGAAATTCCCTAAGACCTTATCTAGTGCGAGATATCTACACTAGAAATAAATACAAAGCGGAAGCTGAATCGAACCTGCTCATATAATAATAACTAGACATGACATTCATTACAAAGTTAATTCATAAGCGTCTGACAATAAATACAATGTACATAATTCTTAGACTACTAACATAACATGGTACATTTACTCGTTTTTCGACGTCTCACGTCACCACATATCACCAATCTCGAATCATCTCTGCAAGTCCCGACTAGAACGTTGAATGTTCCAGGGGCGAACCCAAGTTAGATGATGAACCATCTAAGTAAGGGTACATAATGCTATATTATGAGTGTATGCAATGTCTTTCATCGTAGGTGTCAACTGCACCCCTCATGCTACCTACCATTTTAGCGGCCACCTCTTTCGAAGCCGGGGTGTATGGGTGCACCCTTGGTAAGGTAGCGGCGCCAGTTCGTACTCCCTACGGCCTCATATGCATGTGATCGATGATATCAACGTGTATTTATGCATTTCATAGTCATGTATGCAGTCTACGTGATGGATACATATCAGGGCATGTCAATATGATGAAAACATTTTCGAGGAAGTACCACTTACCTTCTAGAGCTTATTGGGCTACCTAGAAATTCGTGCCTTGTCTCGATTTGCGTGCCAACCTCAAAATTTGCACGAGTCTCTTCAACTTCAGCCTCAAAGTATCATAATCACCATAATTATTTAAATAAATATTAAAATCTATTTTTCCATAATCTCTGGCATTTTCTTTAATTTTTTTCTCTATTTCTTCCTCTTTTTTCTCAATAATTCTAAATTAAATATTCCAAAAATATTTTCTCAAATATTTCACTACGACAATTCATAAAATAATATTCTTGAATTTCTAGAATTTTTAGGGAATTTTACTTACATTGATTTAGTCTCTTCAGTTTCCTCGATATGCGTGCCTTGATCTCGAAAAGCGTGCCTGAGCCGTTTTCTCGCCAAAATCTTTAGGATGTTATCAAAATATAATTTCCTATCTTTTGAGATTTTTCTGGGATTTTTTTTCGACATTTTTCCCATTTTCTTTTCTTTTTCTTCCTTTTCTTTCTTTTTCTTTTCTTTTTCTCTTTTCCTTTTTTTTCTTTTATTTCTTCCTTCCTTCTTCTTCAACCTCTCGCTCCCCTGCTCCCGCGCACTGCTCCCTCTTCTATTTTTTTCTCTCCTTTCTTCTTCTTCCTTCTCTTTTTCTTCTTCTTCTTCTCCTTCCTTCCTTCTTCCTTCTCCTTTCTTCCTTTTCTTCCTCTGTTTCTTCTCTCCTCCATGGCCGAACCAGCGCTGCCCTCGCGCCGCCGCTGCCCTCGCCACCGCCTGCCGCGACTGCCCTCACCGCGCATCGCGGTTGCCACCCCCGGGGGACTTCATCCGTCGCTGCTCTCGGATCAGCCACCATCGCCCTGACAACACCGCTCGCGTCGCCTCCCTAGCCTCCCACGAACTCCCCATCGCGGCCTGCTGTGGCTGCGAGCTTCCATGGGAGCTGCTCGCTTCGCCGGCCGCCTCCCTACGGCCTCCGCTGGCCTCGCCGATCGCACCATCTCCACTCGCTTTCAACCGAGCTGCCATGGTTGCTCGAGTTGCTGGAAACTCGCGGCCATGGCTGCCGCGAGTTGCCGCGGCTTGCTCCGCCTCTCTCTTGCTCTCTCCCTCTCTATATCTCTCTCTCTCGATTACTCACTGCTTGCTGCCCTCAATCGGCCAACTTCTTTGCCTATTTATAGGCAGCCATGGACGAACGCATATATATGCATATCTATATATTTGTACTTCGCATTTAATTGCTAAATCTCTCAAAATCGGCTGCTATATCCCTTAAATCCAGCTGCAATTCTCTTCCTCAATCCTTGCTGCCATAATCTCCTCATTTTGTGGCCAGAATCTCGGCCATTAAAGCTTCACAAAAGCTTGCCAGCACACACGCGCATATGCCTATATATGGTTGTATATATATTATATATTACACTAATTTATAAGAAATTATTTTATTAAATTCTAATTTTCATCTTATATCAAATTGGCAATTCCGTAATTTCAATTATACCCTCAACATTGGATTAAATTGCATTTCTATACCAAAAACGCAAAATTAATAACTTTAAAGTTACTCGATTTAGACGATTTTGTCCCAGAGTCCTCACCGAGCTATTGTTTCCTTCTGAAACCACTGAAGGGTTGTTCGTTATGCAAAACCGGAGCCCCCCTAGGGTTCCGTTGATTTTTCAGGAGCCTTCTACAACGATTCGGTTTTACAGCCTAAATGGCAACTGTATTTTAGCTGTACCGAAAATTGTTCCCGATCCGATTTCTTTCAATACCATAAATCTTATCTCGGAACGCTCGTCGAGACCATATAATTTTCTTTAGACAATTTCACTCCGAGGCATTCCCTGCAGTTGATTCGGTACCTGAAATTGCTATAAAATCAATTTTTCGGTATTCTAAACTCATCAAAATTACGTGGCATCCTCATACGAACATGGGGTATTACACCGATCACATCCTCTGATCTCCTTTATTTTTCTCGCTCAAGGTATTATTACTTATACTGTGACTCACTATTGTTTGGATTTTCTTCTCTCTCTCTCTCTCTTAGTACTCCGTTTGGTTGGCGAGGAAAAGAAAAAGTGAACAACGGAAAAGGAAATCCGACCACCGTTCAACCTTCAACTCCCCCGCCCACTGCTTGCTCTGTATGTATCTATCTATATTTGTATATGTATATATAGAGAGAGACTTCAAACTCCCTCGCCCACTTCTTGGATTTTCGATGGTGGTCAGTGGCAGGTGGTGGGGGCGACGGCGACGACGGGGGAGACGGCTATGTGAGCGCGGGGGGGGGGGGGGTGACGGTGAGCGATTTTGGCGGGGTAGACGGCGGGCGATGACAGTGGCACCATCCTTGGGCGACGACGGTGTGAGAATGGTGTGGGGGATGGACACTACAACCTGCGGGGGTGGGTTTGAGAGAGAGAGTGGGGGAGAGATAGAGTGGGTGAGAGGTGAGAGCTGAGAAGTGAGAGAAAGAGAGTAGGTGAGAGGTTGAGTGAGTGATGCAGAGAGTGAGAGGTGAGAGCTTCAGTGCGTGAGATTTGATGGCTTCTCAGAAATTAAATGGGTAGCAGAGAAATTAAATGAGCAAGAGCTTTTAATCTTCGTAACTATTAAAAATTTATTTATTTTTTTATGCTCAATTTAATAACTTTTTACGATCAATATTTTTCAAAAATACATTATTCTACACAGTTAGCCATTCACACACATTCATCTCTTTAATATTTTTAAATCTCAACAATTTCGATTCATAAATTTATAAAATAAAAAATACATATATACAATGCAGGCATAGATGTATATTCTGTCCACTTTCTCTCTCGTCACCAACCATGCAATGTTGCCCAAAACACAAAAAAAATTCACAATGAGCAAACATAAAAAATAGATGAAAATAAATAATCACACACTATATATATATACAAAGACACACATACATATATATACACGCATACATAGACACACAAATATATATATATATGCACACATACATATAGATATATATATATATGTACAGGAAGGAAGCTCAGAGGCCTTAGCTGCCAAGCTTCATCAATCGCCCCAGAATCTCCTTTATATATATACAAACATACACATACATATATATACACGTACACACAACACAAACATATGTTTGTGTTCTTCTCCTCTATGTATGTGTGCATATATATATAAATATGTTTGCTGTTTAAATGTATATATGTATATTTTTTGTTGTATTGATATTTTTTTATTATATTATATACATTAGATATGATATTTTTTTATTATATTATCTTCGATTTGAAAGGGATGGATGACGATTTTGAAAAGAATGGGTGACGAGTAACTGATTGAGGAAGAAAGTGAATGTGAGAGTAAAAATGAGTTTTTAAAATAAGATATTTTAGGTATATTAAAATATAATTACGAAGAGTAAAACTCTCGCTGTGAATAGAATTTTTCAAAATTTTTAATCTCAACCATCAATGTATCAGAAATTGATCATTTGAGACAATTTAAAAAGTGTTCTATATATATCTTACATATATACATATACATATATATCATTATCATTATATATATATTTTTTCCACACGGACATACATATTCGGTACCAACTTCCTCCCCTCCTCTCTCTCCTCTCTTTTCCCTTGCTTCGCCGTCTGTGCTCTTCTTCTTCAGCAATCTTTTCTTGTTCCTCTCCCCTTCGCCGCCGGCCAGCCGAGGCCCTCTTCCATTCCTTCGCCGCCTATGCTCTCCTCCAGTAATCGTTCCTTGTTCCTCTTCCCTTCGCCGCTGGCCAGTCACCTCGCCTCTCGCTGCCGCCTTTCCTCTCGCCGCCGACCGCCGCTGCATACTCCCCCTCCGCCGCCTCTCGCCGCTGATGCGCACCCCTCCCTCTATTGCTGTGTCCTCCCTCTCCGCCGCCTCTCGTCGCCGGAAACGCATTTCCGGCCGGAAACCATTTCATGTAATTTGCGAAACGACCTCGGGACGTTTCGCAAATTACAGAAATTTCGGGCCGTTTCTTCCGTTTCCGAAACGGGAAAACGTTTGGAAACGTCGAAACGGAGTCTCCGAGCCGTTTCCGTGCTTCAGAGCTATGGAATCGGATTACGCTGCTTTTCACGGAGAAAATTACTCTAAAACCGTACCCTACAGCTGGTGAACTTCCTTTGAAGAATCTCACTTTTGCGGTTAAAGACATGTGAGTCTCTTCACCTTCAGTTCTCATACTCTGCTACTCAACTAAATTCTTCGAATTTACTTATAATCAATCGTTTAATTTTGTGGGATACCGTATTTGTACTTGTTTCTAATCCAGTCCATTCTGGGCACTCTCTTTTTCGGACTTGCTTCCATGAATTTGCTATATCTGAATGTGAATGTGAATGTTGTTCAACTTGTGCCATATTGGTATGAGTATTTTGCCACGCTCGACTCTACGTGTTGAACATACATAGAAATAAACCTTTGATCGTTGGAATCTTAAATCTCTGATTTTGCAAAGCGTGTCAGTGGGTTATTTCTTTTAATTTTGAAATTTGGATGCAGATTTGATGTGGATGGATATGTTACTGGGTTTGGAAATCCCGATTGGGCACGGACTCATTCGGCTGCCACATCAACGGCGCTAGCCATTTTAGCAGTCTTAAGGGGTGGTGCTACATATGTGGGTAAAACTGTCATGGATGAAATGGCATACAGGTCTGAATCAGCACCTCTTCTTACAGATAATAGTTCTATTCTCATTGGATGGGGTATTACGATCTTCACATAGTAAGATAAAGGCTTTGCATGCTGTTGTTGGATGGGGCATTTCGAAGATGACAATTGTGAATGTTGAATTATGGGTTCAGAACTCTAATCCATTTCCTTTTTACTGAAAAGGGGAAGTATGGATTCACTTGAGATGCCAAGATGAATAACAAATTTTGAAAAACTTTGATGGTTTTATAAGACATAATCTTTTTTTTTTTTTTTCCCGGTCTCGTATATTTCTTAAAGATATTTAGTATTCACAGATGGTTCTCAATTAACCTTTTGAAATCATTATCTTTCAGTATCAATGGAGATAATAAACACTATGGGACACCCAAAAATCCATCTGCACCAGATTGGTAACCTGGAGGGTCTTCCAGTGGATCTGCTGTTTCAGTTGGTGCAACGCTTGTAGATTTTTCCTTAGGTGACATTTGGCATTACTATAAGTTGTTGTATAGGATTTGGATATCTCCTTAAGTTGGAGCAGATGGTCCTATTTTTCACAGGTACTGACACTGGGGGAAGTGTAAGAGTTCCTGCAGCATTCTGTGGGATTTTGGGGTTTCGGCCTTCTCATGGTGCTGTTTCAACCACTGGGGTCATTCCCATGGCACAGAGTTTGGACACTGGGTAAGAATCAGTATTTTCAACTCACAATCAACTAGAAGTGTTTTACAATTATCTTTATCTATAGATGGGCCATAATTTGAAAAATGAACCAAGAGCATGATCAATATTCATGTTCATTTTTAGTCCTGAAAATTGTTCAAATGGATTTTGACCCTAAAACTGGACTCTCTTATGTCATGTGAGAACTGTAATGTACCATATCATGGGATGTTCTGTTTCTGTTATAACTTCTACCAAGGCAGGTTTTCAAATCACTCTCTCCAACTTGTACCTTGTTGATATGAATACTACATAATCAGAAAAAAGGATTTGTCGATCCTTATGTATTTTACACTGTTATTTTTAAGTTGCATGCTACTCCAAATTGAATAAGTACAATCATATCTACCGTAATAACTTATCTCCAAAACTTACAGGAAAATAGTGAATGGGATAATATTAGTTTGATGAACTGATTTTACGTACGAGTTAGACTACCCAGTAGCTTTATAGTTCCTGCCGAAATAAAAGTTAGAATTAAATTTTTTGGAGGATCAAGGCAGCATTCTTATGTCAATGCAATTTGCTTATTATCTGATTAATATATATATATTATTGGGGAATAGTCACACCTGTAATGCTTTGAATCAGCATTTTCATTCTTTGAACACCAATCTTATACAGGATGGTTTGCTAGGGATGCCAAGACATTGTGCCAAGTTGGACGAGTATTACTAGAGTTGCCCGATGTTGATCCTGTGAAACCTAGTGCTATCATAATTCCAGAAGATTGTTTCCAGCTTCTGAGCATCCCAAGTGATCGAGTAACTATGGTTCTTGTTAAGTCAGTAGAGAAGTTATTCGGAGGTGAGTGGATCTGTTGTGCTGGCAGCTGGAATACTAATACTTGGAATTCTGGAAATTTCTGCACCTGATAATGATTATATTGGTTTCATGTTGATTGGCATTTTTTGACTGAAAAGGAAGAGAAGATACTCTTAAAAATATGTCATCTTTGATGCTAATCCTGTTGTGTTTTCCCTTAATGAGACTTAGCTGACGCAATTTAATGATGCAGGTCAAATCATGAATTACACAAGCCTTGGGGATTATGTTAAGGACAATGTCCCAAGCCTGAAGCATTTTATGAACAAAGGATATGAAGACAGAGAAAATATTCCATCCCTGGCAGCCCTTTCAAGTGCCAGGAGGCTGCTTCAAAGGTGCAGAGTATTAACAACATATGCTGGGGATTTTATGCATATATGATTGATGACAAGAATAACACATTAGTCCAAATGTTGACTATTAAATCAATTAACTTTCAAACACAGGTACGAATTTAAGAATAATCATGGTGAGTGGGTCAGAACAATTAAACCTGATTTGGGTCTGGTTATATCTGAACGGGCGTTCGAAGCCTTGAGGACAACAGATGAAAATATTGATGTCTTCCACTCTGTGAAGACTGAACTACGTGAAGCACTGTCTGCTCTCTTGGGGGTACTCTCTCTCTCTCTCTCTCTCTCTCTCTGTGAGAAGGCATGAACTTTGTAATAGCTATTCTTGTACCTTGCTTGCACATCTATTGGATGAATCATTCGCAATCATTAGGAGCTCTTATACACGGAAAGGTCTTCTGAAAATGCACTGGCAAATAGAGATACTCTACCACTAATCACCAATTCTGGTCAAAAAGCTGATTCTTGTTTTGTGGGTGGAGTTTATCCATGGGATGGTATTTCAGTATTTCTGTAAATTTTCCCTACTAATTTCTTCTCCTTTACTTTGTGCTTCTTGTGCAAATTGCAACGCATGTGGTATATTTGTCACCGATATGAACACGCATTGTTCTCTGATTAAAGATACTCCATAACTTGGGAGGGGGGGTGAAAGTTAGAGATGACTTTGCTTGTTTTTTGCATGGAATGATAGCAGTAGTTTTAGGTCACTCCATAGTTTCTGCACTTAGAAAGGGAGCAAGATGTCTCGTTTAAAATAAACAATTTGTCAATTCGAGTCAAATTCTCCTTAAAGTTTGAAGTGTATGGTGATGATCATTATGTTCAATACCCTTTTCCTTGACAATTTTGTTACCTTCTTGGATTAAAATCTCACAGTATTGGTTATTTATATCAAGAATGAGTTCGTCCTGTATTCACAAACCAACTTACTTTCCCTATCTTTCCCTCATTGTACTCGTCGGATTAATTCTGTAGGATTTTGGTATCCTAGCAATACCAACAGTTCCCGGGCCTCCACCAAAGTTACAGACAGAGCCAACAACACTGGAGACATTTCAAGCCAGGGCTTTTTGCCTGTTGTCTATTACTGGAATGTCTGGCTTCTGTCAGGTTCTCTCTCTCTCTCTCAAGCATCTGTGCATGTCTCCTCATTTATGAGATGTATGAACTCATTTATCAGATGTGGGCAAATTTAAAAACTCCATTAAAAGCACACCAACGATTGCCACCTCTATCCCTCACCAAGCACGGACAATACAACACCTTTATTCAACTTTCACCCCCATTTGTCTCTTCTGTTCTTTGATCTTCTCTCTCGCTCTCCCATCAGTCTCTCTGAGCCATGAAGATCCTCTTCGTTGTTGACTGCCATTTTCGTATCATTGTTGCTATGCTCTCTCTCTTATCCGACTTGGGCTAGTTAAGGTTTCCGTTTGCTGAAATCGTCGTCGGATGGAGTTTATTCGGTCGACGGAGTTTATTCGGTCGACGATGGTTCCGACGATTGGAACCTTTGTTGACCGCAGCTCCATTTGTGAGTGTTATTTTTTATTTTATTATTAGTTAATTAATTTAGCTTAATTATGGGTTAAATGATAATGTTACTAATCTGACTATGGTGAGTTGTAAATTATGAGTTATTTGAGGCTTAGGACCAAACAGCAGTTTGACCGCTTTTAAGCTGGTGTTGTTACTTTTAAGCTACATAACTTATTTGACTAAAGTGTTTGACTTGTTACAACAACCTTTAAGCTAGCATTTTGCAAAAGCTGGTAGGGGAGAGCTTTAGCAAAACACTACTATCAAATAAGCTGCGTTGACCGAGTATTTTATTATTTTATCCTCATATTTTTTTGCTAATTTTTGGTCATGCCCTTCTTCTTCAATATCTACCTCATGCCGCCAATTGCCTTAGCTTTTCTGGCCACCACTGTTGGCCATCGCTATTGCCCTCATTGTTGGCCATCACTGTCGCCCCTCTTGTCCATTCGTCTCCTCCCCATCATCTTCTGTTGCTATCCCCACCCCATCAACCACAGCCTCTAGTTCTATCATCGCCGTTGGCTGCTGCATCTAGCCTCCATTGCCTGCATCTGTTGTTTTCTCTCTCGTTGTTTGTTGCCTCTAGCCTTTTATCGCTTGTCATTCGCCACCTAGGTCTGTCGTTTACATTGTCTGCGGTTGTCTCTCTAAAAGTGTATATATGTATATGTATATATATATATATGTGACATATATATATTTATTGAATTAGTATTTTTTTTAAAAAAATATATATAATTTTGATAAAATTTTATTATTAGACATTAATTTATAATTTAATTTTATTAAAAATTAGTAATTTTATTTGTGTTTATTTTTATTTTTTCATTTTATCTCTTTCGAATCAAACATATAATTATTAATTAATAGTTTAAAAAATCATTTATTTAAATACGTTATTAGTTTAAACGACATATAATTTAAAAATTTTAAATCACTTAAAACCTAAGCAACTTAAAAGTTTCCAAAAAAAAATGCTTAGCCAAACAGGCCCTTAGTGATTTGCGAAGCAATTATTTTTGATGATAGATTTTCTGAAGTGGTAGCCGCACGCTCCCTTCTTGCCTCTCCGATGGTACCTGCAATGGAGACGGGGACTTGCTCCCCCGGTCGATCTCCGATGATTAAGTTAGTCCTTGATCTAGGATTAATTGTCCCTTTTAAACTATATCTCTCAGAAAAGGATAAGAAGAATCTCCCACCTTTTTCTCTTACCTTTTCTCGGGATAGGGATCATGGAGGGATCTTCGGGATCTCCCTTCCGCCTTCTTCAAAACTTTTTCGATAAGGATTTCGCGATAATATCCGTCTCCGAGGAGTTCGGGATAGCTGTTGCCTCCGTGACCTTCGGTGGGTTAGCCTGTTCCTGAGGTCTCGGAGATTTCTTTACTGAGTGCTCATCCGATTGACATGGCGATACTTGTCTGCCATGTATCTTTTGACCGCCACTAGATATCTGTCTTGGCGTAATTATGGGACCGAAGGCGTTCTCCTCATCAATTTTGGATTTAAGGATGATTTGAGTTAATGAGATTTGTAGATGTATAACAATATGGCTAGCCTTGTGGAATTGGGTAATTTTTAGTGTGGCACACAACTGCCTTTTGAACTTGGAAGTCACCTTTTTTTTTTTTTTTAATTATTATTATTATTATTATTATTAAGGAAGAAGAAGGAGAAAAGGAAAACAAGGGGGAGTTCATTTGGCAAGGAGCTTGCACCTGATGAAGCTCCCAATGGTGTTCGCCACCATCCTAGCATCCTCCCACCGATTCCCATCCGCCAGCTTCTTGTACAGATAGCTCTCGAATGTCATCCTCTGCACATACTCGTCCCCGCAGAGCTCCACCAGTGCCTCCCTCCCGGCGTTGCTTCCATAGAACACCGCCTGCAACGCATCCAAGAACCTAAACGTCCCGATATACTTCTTGTCCCATTCCTTCAAGTATTCCCTCCTCAAATCCTCCTCTTCGATCATCCTCTCCCCGCCCTCCGACGCCCTCACGATCCCCTCGCCGCACATCCGCCCGCTCTTCGCCGCAAAGTATATCCCCTCCCCGGAGCACTTCGTCACGTACCCCGCCGCGTCCCCCACCAGGGCCACCCGACCTCGAACCCTAATGGGCCGCGGGTGCTCCGGGATTGGATGGGCTTCGACCTTGATCACCTTCCCGCCCTCGATCTTCGGCTTCACTCTCGATCGGATGCCGTGTTGGTACAGCTTGATGTTCTTCTTCGAGCAGATCGTGCCGGTTCCAACCGCCACGTGGTCACATTTGGGGAAAACCCAGGCGTAGAAGTCCGGGGAGACGTCGTTCCCGACGTACATCTCCGCTAGGTTTAGATAGTACCCCATTTTGTCGTCTGGCAGCTTTATCCGCTCCTGGAAGGCGATGGCGCAGGAGTAATCCCCGGCGTTTATCGACTTCGCCACTCGGCTGTTCGCTCCGTCCGCACCGACGACGACGTCGACGGCTAGCGTCCGGCGCGAGCCGTCGATGGCGTAGTGGACGACGTACGGCGCGCCGGGTGAGGAGGGAAGCTCGACGTTCGTGACGAGGGATTTGACGAGGGTGGCACCGGTGGACTCGGCGCGCGAGCGGAGGAATGAGTCGAGCACCTCGCGGCGGAGCATGGAGATGAACTCGTGGGGCTTTAGGGTTTTGCCGAAGTCGACGGTGAGGTTGGAGGGGGAGATGATCTTCATTTGGGTGACTTTCCGGTCGATGAGCTCCGGCGGGATGGAGAACTCATCCAGCATGCAGAGCGGGATGGCGCCGCCGCAGGGCTTGGCTGCGTCGGGGCTGCGCTCGAAGAGGAACGTCTCGACGCCGCCGCGTGCCAGGACCTCGGCGGCCGAGGAACCGGCGGGGCCACCGCCTACCACGGCAGCCCGGAGCTTGCGGCCGGAGATGGGCGGGTTGGCTCGGGCGGTGATTTTGAAAAGGGACGGTTTTGGGAGGAGGGGTTTGGATGGGGTTTTGAGAGGGAAGGGGCGGAGAGGCAGCGTTTGGATGGTAGTCATTATTATGGGAAATGGGATTTTAGGGTTATGAAGCTGTGATTATGTATAATAAAGTTTCTCTCTCGATCGGAGTCTTTATGTATAAAGTTTATGAGCATATCATCAACAATGGTGGATTTGTCACCCACCCGGAGATTTGATTGCTCATTCAAATTCAACGAGAGTACTTTAGTCTCTGTGTGAAGCTAAAATGACTTAATGCTATTGAATTGATGATAAAGACAGTGTAATCAAGTGTTTATTAGAAATTTTTTTATTGATTAATGATAATCCTAACTTGTTTTATCAATTAATAAAATGAGCACAGTATATTCCACAAAACAAAAACAAAATAATAAAAGACAAGAGGAGAGAGGGGTAGTAGTAAAGTATAGTAAAGTAATATAAGATTTAAGTACGTTGGATTATAAAAATATATTAATTAAAAAGTGATTGCTTGAGTGTTCTGCTGCCAGGGGTGACCCATCAAACAAGCTTTAGACTTTTTTTTGTACAAGTTAGGGTTACTTGGTCATTATTTGTTCAATCCAACCAAAGTATTGTTTAAAATACCCAATAATTGGACACTTTCACCCTCTACCAATTGCATGATTTGGTATTTTTTTAGACAAAATTGGGAATGGTTGAAGAATTGTGATTTTTTATTTGAGGGTGGTGAGTGAAAAGAAATTTATTCATTTTTTTATTCAAATCCAATTTTTTCTTCCATGTCTTTGTCTTTTTCTCATGTGTAATTAATTTTTTTTGTTATTTTAATTATACCATTAAACTTACTTTCAGTATTCTAAAAATTGACTTAGGCAACTGCCCCGAAATTGCCCTAGTTGGGCCTTCTAGGCGTCGGCCTGAGTAATGCTTAGGTGCCTAAGCGGCCCAAGCGGTGTTTAGTCGCCCCGCGTGCCTTATCGCCTAATTTGTTGGCTTTAAATTTCAGTTATTTTTAGGGTGTTTTTTGCTAAATCATTAAATTGAACCTCTCAGCATCTCCTCCTCTCACTCTCTTCTCACCTCAACGTTATCGCCTCAATGCCGCCAAGCTTTATCGGCCCGCCAGTAGCTCACTGTCGTCGCTGCATCTAGCTCCATCCTCGCCGCCAAGCGTCATCGTCATCGCCTCTTATTCGTCGCGTCCTCCTCATCCTCGTTGCCTCAGCGTCGTCGCTGCCGCCCCTGTCCTCGCCGTTGAGCTCCATCTCCACCGCGACAAGCTTCATCTCTGTTGTAACCCCTAATCTCTCTCTCCGTGTGTGGTTATTGGGGGCATTTGCTGCATTTTGGTTTTTGGTTTTTGTTTTTTATTTTATTTTATTTTTTCTATTTATATATAATTATAGATTTATATTTAATTTTTACTATTAATTATATATATTCTATAATATTTTTAAGAAATCCACTTAGCGCTTGCTTATAGTATTGATTGTATGACTAAATTAAAATGCTGCTTATTAATTAAAACAATTTGTTTTCTCATGCTTAATTCTATATTTCACTTGTTATTCCATTATTGTTGTATTATTAGTTTATGGTGCATTATTAATGCTTTTCAACTTTGATTTAATTGAAAATAATATCATAAAATTTAAAAAATAAAAAAATAGTAATTTTTCTAGGTCCTGCCTAGACGCCCGACTAGCGCCTAGCGTCTTTTAGAACACTGTTTATATTTTTAAGTTAATTTAATTATTATATTTTAAATTTTTATATGATAATTTAAACTTTTTATTATTTTGATTATGTCATTATAGCTGCATTTTTTAGTTAATTAATACATGTATTTTAATGTGTAAAAAAAATAATAACGTGAGATAAGTTAATTTAATATTTTTTTATACATTAAAATAAAATAATTAAATTGAGTCAAAAATATAGATATAAAGCTGTAATCAAAATAACGAAATATTCTAGTTATCACACGAAAAAATTATTAAAGTATAAATGTTAAATTAAATTAAAAATATAAAAATATTAGTGTAATTGAAACAATAAAAAAAATAAGATGATCATATAAAAATAACGATAATGAGAAGAAATTGATATTTTTATTTTTTCATAGTTGATGCATCTCATTCACATAATAAATTATTATATAATAAATAATTATATATATATATGATAATGGTTGAATATAATGATAATGATATATTGGACATTATCACAAGACTAGTCTTGGATTCTGGTCGATAACTTTGTAATGGCTTTAAGTTCGCCTACTTATATTAGTTAACAACCCTCCGAGGTTAATACACTAAACAAACGGAAGCACACATAAAGAATACGAGAAAAATCCCGACATTTTATTCAATCTGAGATTACAAAGAAAAATGGTTTGGGTTAAGCTTTCTAACAGCTACCAAAATCACTCACAAAACCACATATATATAGGCTATAGAAAATATAAGTGGTTATACCTCATAACCGTCACTACTGAATCATAAGGTTGCATGCATCACGTTCAGTAATCATCTGTGGTTCGCATGGCTCGCCTGGTTGACATCTGTCGCAACTGCCTCAACCCCTTGCACGCACATGGCCCTTGTGAGCGCACCTTGCGCGAATGTGCTCCACATATTGCAAGAGTGCGTGGGCCGTGCCCGCTCGGTGCTGCAACCATTCCCACCTGTTGGTCTTGCCTCCCGCCAAGGCACGCAAATTACCTTTATGTCCTGCACATCTCAGCCAGCTTAGCTTGCTAGTGTGCTCGCATCTCTCTGCTTGTGTGGCTGCCTCGTGGCATCCGCCCCACACTATTGGGTCTAGCCCCATCCATGCGCACCAACTATGCCAACCGCCGTCCTGCATGCGGGTGCCTTAGCCATCGAGGCCCATTCCCCCGCACGCTGTCGCACACTACGACCTTCCCTTGCATGCTTCCTACCACCTTGGCACGATAGCCCTGTGACATCTAACACTTGAGCCTGCCATCTGCCCATAACCCGTCATGACATGCCACCCTCGTGCCACATTGCTTCACCGGAGTCGGGCAACTTCCGGTGAGCTTGTCGGAGACATTACAAACATCTACTACGTGACTCAATTAAAGATTAGAAAGATTATCTGACTCAATTAAAGATTAGAAAGATTATGAGACGAGAGACAATGATAATATAAACTTGAAACAAAAGGTAAAGTTTGATATGATTATTGTGAAAATTAAAAATATATTTTAAAATGAATAAATTACATTTAGATTTCTTATAATTTTGGTTATTTGTATGAATATTTTTTTATGGTTTAAAAAAGATTTTGGATATTTTTTTAATTTAATTCTTTAACTTAAACATCTCTTCTATTGTGTAAGTTATACTTAAGTTAAAATAATTTAATTAACCCTAAATTAATTAAACTTGAGGAGGCATCACCGAAATTGTGCGTTATTTGAAAAATTCTCTCAAGAATGATTTTATTTTCTGTGTTTGATATCAATGTACAAGAACGAATTTATACACATGGAAAAAATAAAAGTATGCCATAACTTATCTATTTGTAGCCCAACCTAAGCAATCAATAAGTCAAAAAGAAATATACACAACACTCCCCTTCAAGTTAGAATAGATGTTGATTATTCCTAACTTGCTAATAAGTTTTGAAAACTGTGACACACTCAATGATTACTAAGATGTTAGCTGATTGATTTGATGTCGATATATGATAAGTCTTAACTACCTCAACTTGAACTTTTTCTCGAACAATATGACAATTAATTTCTATGTGTTTTGTTCGTTTATGAAATACCATATTGGGAGCTATATGTAGAGTAGTTTGATTAGCGCAAAATAGCTTAACTGACTGTGAATGTTTTATTGCAAGATCATGTAAAACGTTTTGGAGCCAAATGACCTCACAACAAACGAATGCCATGGAACGATATTTTGCCTCTACACTTGAGCGGAAGACAGTAGCTTGGTTTTTGATTTTCCAAGAAATAAGGGAACTCCCAATAAAAACACAGTAACCCCTATGGTTGACTCAAGCCCAATCCACATCACAAAAAGGAAGTTAACTGTAATGAACTTGTGGATGGGAGAAAGATACCTTGTCTAAGTGTTTTCTTAATGTAGCAGAGGACTCGTTGTGCCCCTTCTTGGTGTGGAACTCGGGGCTTGTTCATAAACTGACTGAGAATGTGAATAGGATAGACCAAGTCTGGCCTTGTGATGGTTAAGTAAATCAATCGCCCAATAAGTCTTCGATAAGAGGAGGGATCTTCAATATACTCGCCTTCTTCCTTATTAAGAGATAAATTTTGCTCCATTGGAGAATTGGCGGGCTTTGTTTCCAATTATCTCATGTCTTCTAAGATTTCAAGTGCATATTTCCTTTGTGAAATAACAATTCCTTGTTTCGATCGAGACATCTCTATCCCAAAAAAATATTTCAAATTACCAAGATCTTTAAGCTTAAATTGTTGCATGAGATGGGCTTTGATTTTGTTAATTTCTTGAGATTATTCCCTGCCAAAATGATGTCATCCACATAGATAAAGAGGCAATGCCGTACCTGAAATTTTGGGGCCCTAAGACAAAATATAAAAATGGGCCCCCGAATCGGCCATGAGGGTGAGGGACGGAGGGTGAGTCGGCAAGGGTGAGCGACCAAGTAGAGTAGCGAGAGGTGAGAAAACAAAGGCGAGAGCGAAAGGGCGAGGGCGAGGGTAACGAAGCGAGAGAGGCAGGGTAGCGAGTGAATCAGTGAAAATGAGAGGGGGAAAAAGGCAGGGGCGAAGCCTTGCATAAGGGGAGGGGGTGGGCGGCTGGGCCTAGGAAGTGGACCCTTATAAAGAGAGAGATTTCCAATTTATGGGCCCCCAAATAGTCAAATTTTCACGGGCCCTGAGGCAACTGCCTCATATGCCTCATGAAAGGTCTGGCCCTATAAGGAGGGTAGTAAAAGAATACCATGGTGTCGAACGAATAATGAGTGATCTGATTTGGATTCAATGAAGCCTGCAAGGGTTAGTTTGATAAACCATTAACAGAAAGCTTGCTTAAACCCATATAAAGACTTGTGAAGCTTGCATACACGTTTCTCCCCTTTTCGTCCGAAACCAAGAGGTAATGACACGTAGACATCTTTCTTTAGATCGCCATAGAGGAAGGCATTGTTGACGTCCAATTGCTAAAGGTACCAATTCATGGAGGATGCAACAATAAGAAGTAAACGAATAGAAACAAGTTTTACAATAGGTGCAAAAGTTTCACGATAGTCAAATCCTTCAATCTAACTGTAACCCTTTGCAACTAAGCGTGCTTTATAGCGTTGGACAGTACCAATAGGATTGAATTTAATCTTGTAGACCTATTCGCAACCGATGGGTTTCTTGTTGGAAGGTAAAGGTTGGAGAGACCAAGTATCATTATTATGGAAAGCACGAAGTTCTTCGTCCATTGCAAGGTGCCACTAAGGATCTTTGACAGTCTGGGTAAAGGAGATAGGTTTGCGGACAACTGAAATAGAAGTGGTGAAAACAAGATGGATAGGAGAAAGTTGATCATAAGTAAGAACATGAGACAAGGGGTGAGGAATACATGTGCCTGCAGTCAACATCGAGTGAGATGACGGTAGGGGGCGAGTAGGCAAAGAAGCTTCTACATGGTACTGTTGAACGTAGCTGAGTGCTCGTGTGGATTGTTGGAGTCGATACAGGTGGTGCATCAGGCACTATTGCGATGGGAGGGTCAAAAAATACGACATCTGGAACTGGCGAAATGAGAGGGAGGATCGGATCTGATGGCGTGGTAGTGGGCAAATCTAGTGATGCATCGAGGGAGGTCAAGTGGGGAGCTGACTGGGGTGAAGGTATTGTGGGTGGTGGAGATGGCTCCACGGTAGATGGATTTGGATTGTTAGGCTTCACGGTGGGAAATATCGGATTTACAGGGCCTGCGATAGGAAGGATTGAGTGTGTTGGTAAAGTTGAGAGGGAAGTAGTGGAAGCATAAGGGAAAACATGTTCTTGAAAAAGGACATTGCGGGAAAAAAAAGTTTTTCCAATGACTAAATCATAAACTTGATAACCTTTGGTACCATAAGAAGAACCAGGAAAAATGCAATGAAAGGAGCGAGCATCAAATTTGTTGGGTCTGTGGTGATGTGTACAGGCAAAACAAAGGCAACCCAAAACACGTAAAGATCATAAGTAGGTGTTTTTGTGAAAGATTACCTCAAATGGTGTTTTGCCATGAAGAATAGGGGTTAGGGTACGATTGATTAGATAAGTGGCTATTAGGATAGAATCACCCCAAAATTTTTTGGGAATGTTGGCTTGGAAAAGTAAAGTACAGGCTACATTGAGGAGATGCCGATATTTTCCTTCAATAACACCATTTTGTTGTGGGATTGAGACAACTAGTTTGGTGAATAATCCCTTTGGCGTGATATGTGTTTGGAATAGCAAATTCAAGGCCATTGTCACTACGGATGATTTTGATACGAGAATTAAATTGGGTTTCAACAAAGTTTATACAAGTAAATAAATAATTCCGAGCCTCAGATTTGGTAAGCAAGAGACAAACCCATGTGCATCGAGAAAAATCATCTACTATAGAAAGTATTTGGCTCCTTGTAAAGATAGGACATGATAACCACCCCAAATGTTGACATGAATTAACTCAAAACAAAATTTTGTATTAATGAAATTGGAAGAAAAATGTTGTTTGGTTTGTTTGGCAAGTAGACAAATAGAACAATTGTTAACTAAGTTGGTTTTGATGGAGTTTGAACATAAAATAGGTGGCCTACAGGCATTTATTAGAGAGATGGCCAAGATGTTGATGCCAAAAATGAGGATTGATGAAGGAGGTGGTGGCAACAAAAATACGGCACTCAGCATACTTCTACTCATCCAAGTAGTAGAGTCCAGCTTGCTCAATTCTTGTCCCAATCGTCTTCCCCAAATGTTGGTCCTGCACAAGACACATATTATTGGTAAAGATTGCATAACATGAAGAGATTTGAGTCAATTTAGCTACATATATCAAAATTGAGTTTAAAGGAAGGAACACAAAGCACATTATAAAGAACCAATTTATTGGAAAATTGAATTGTCCTTATATGTGTAACTTGAACAAGAGCATAGTTTGGTAAATGGACGTAACGGTTAGTGACAGGTATACTAGTGGTGAAAAAATAAGGGGAACAAACCATGTGATCAGTGGTCCTTGTGTCAAAAATCCATCGAATGCCCTTACCATATATGTAAGAGTGAGGAGGAATACCTAAAATGTTACTCACTATTGACACTTGATTGGCAACACTAACCGACTTTGTTCGAGCAACGAGGTCAAGGAGATCACGATATTGTTTGGCAATGAGACTATAGGAGGAAAGGGTCATTTCAACTATCGCAGATTTGGAATCTGCATGATGAGCTCTGGAAAAATCGTTTGAGAGGTCTTTCTTATCCCCTTGAGCGTTTGCTTGGTTGATCTTCCGATAGACATTGATGGTATGACATTTGTAACCATAATGATCACACCTAAAATGTTGACAACAATTTTTAGTGGTGTGTCCAACAAGATTGCAATGATCACATTTGAGATGTGGATTTCTTAGTGAGTAATTCCTATTGGAATTTGGTGGTCCATGTTTGACAGCAAAAGCAGTTGCGTCTGGTGTTTTTTCAATCACTTGTGAGGAGACATTTTGTTATTTTTCATTTTGAATGATGAGGGAAAATACCTTGTTCACAGGAGAGATTCATGAGTAAGATCTGTCCGTGAGCGCCGGCATAAACATGATTGAGTTTCATGAGGAACTGAATAGTGCGTTGTGTTTGTTAATAGTCCTGCAACTGTTTTTCCATGTCTTCAATAATAGATGGAAAAATGGATTAGAACATCATGTGTATCCCATAGACCCTTTAATTTGGTGTAGTAGTCATCAATGCTCATATTTCATTGAATGCATTCATGAATCTCTTGGTCAACATGAAAGAGGTGCACATTATTTGCATGAGAGAGACGTTCTTTCAGTTCCAATCAGATGTTGGATGCACTGTTGTTATACATCACACTTTGAGCAATGTTAGGTGAAATAAACATGAAAGAGGTGCACATTATTTGCATGAGAGAGACGTTCTTTCAATTCCAATCAGATGTTTGATGAATTGTTGTTATACATCACACTTTGAGCAATGTTAGGTGAAATAGTGTTGAGGATCCAACCTTTGATGAGGAGATTGCAATGAGTTTATTGTTTGTGTTCTTTGATGGATGTTGCTAAGGGCTCCACGATGGATCCGTCTACAAAACCATCCTTGTTCTTGGTGGTAAGAGCCATGAGCATAGCATGGCTCCAAAGTGGATAGTTGTTCTATGTTAATTGTTGAGGCACAAGAATCAAGAATCAAACCTGGTTGGTCAGAGTGATGGAGATAAAATGGATTGTTTGGATCATTGTAAATGTTGGAGGAAGACGTAGTTACCTTTGAAGTTTTATCATTCTTTGCCATGGTTTTGGAAATTTCATAGATCTGAAACGTAAATGGTTGCTACTGTAGTCAAATTTGACGATGGTGATGCAGATCTGAGCAAAGTTGCTAGAAAAGAAGCAAATATAAAGGATCTGTAACTGTAGGTCGCGACTGTGAAGGAGGGAGAGACTAGCAAAGAGGCGAACCGCTGGGGAGGCAGTCACTGTGATATCGGAGAAGATGAAGAGCATAAATGGATGGCGTGGCTCAGATTTGGCGATGACGCATCAGCTGAACAACTAATCGATTGTGCTTGGAGCGCTAGTGGGTATGACAAATCATGGAGCAGAGAATGATGAATAGCGACGGTGATTGTCGTTTCAGATCTGGGGATGCTTCGATGATAGCAATGGTTGGTTGTGACAGAGGCAGTAATGGCAATGCAGTGACTTCTTGACGTGGCGAGATCTGGCGTGCTACAGTGGGCGACAATGAGGTCTGTGTGTGCGACGACGAGATCGAAGAGTGATAGTCGTTGGTGGTGCTTAGACGAGCGAATCTAGTGGCCAGCGGTGGTCGACCTTAGCCAGCAGCAGCAGCAGCGGCTGAAGTGCTAATTGGGCCAGCGGTGAGCGACCTTAGCCTTGGTTGCCGACGACGAGCACTAACAGTAGATCTAGGATACCATAGTAAGCTCTGATACTATGAAAAATTCTCTCAAAATTCTATGTTTGATATCAATGTACAAGATCGAATTTATACACATGGAAAAGATAAAAATATGCCATAACCTATCTATTTATAGCCCAACCTAAGCAATCAATAAGTCAAAAAGAAATATACGCTGAGAATCAAAGTTGATTCTCAGCATTATTGGCAAAATCATGCCTCATCCATGGAGAAGAATGCTAGATTTGGCACAATTTGGAAAATAGATGATTTATTGGTGGAATGATTCTAAATTTGGAATCGTGCCCTGCCCCATTGACGACCACAGGCGATTTCGACATTCAACGCCACCAATACGATGCCCCCATCGACATCACCTAGGAAATCATATGGCTTTAGTAATGTGAGAGTTTTCACTAAATCTCTAAACTTTGTTGTTGTAGACAGTGGAGAACAATCGAGTCCAATCATTGGCCGGATGTAGGACGAAGTACCTACTGCCGTGGAGTTAAAAGGAACAAAGACAATGCTGACAATTCGATCAATAAGAATGAACTTCCAAGTTGGGGAATACCCTCTTCAAATGGTAAAAAAGACCTTCGACAATTAGATCAATTTAGTTATGGTGGCTATGCCCAGACCAAATATCCAACTCCCATTATGGTCTAAAACAATCCCTTCTCCCATAACCAATCTAAGACTACCCCTTAAGCTTGTAACCACCCTTCTTTATAGAATAAAAGGCATCCAAACAATAATTTGAGAATATGAATATTTTGTCCTCCTTATCTATATCAGGCTTGTTTAAAATCTAATCCATTGTCGACACCCTTACTAAATGGACCATGTATTTGGACTACCCTCACAATTGACTGTTCAACAACTTACTTGTCATGTAGAATCAACCAACAAAAATATTCAATGTGTGGAATAATACATTTAAGCTAACAAATCCAATCCAATCCCAACCAAACCCAGAACCAATTGGTGTGGAAGTCTTTCACTGGAAACTCCAACCCAAATGGAATGGCTACCACATGAGTCATTCACCTCCACTGTGAATTTGGGACAAAGTGTGGCATATATCGTATTAATTAGATAGAACCCAAAAAGGATGTTTGGATTTAAGAGAGATCTCTCACCCTAGTGGAGCTAATCAAATCACTAGCATGCTTAAACACTACAAGGGTACACAATTTTAATTGAACATTTTATTTATTTTATAATTTATCCAAATGTCATTTTTGTTTTGATATTTTTCATATTTCATAAATGTAGAGTTTTCCTACTAGTTAATTGTAAATGTGTTAGTAAATATTCTCGTTTAAATTAATATATATATATATATATATACATCCAGCTATCCAAACAAATGCTTAATTTAAAATTAATATTGTTGGTGGAGCAATGTGTGATCATAACCATATAAATATTCTTATATGCAAACGATTGCTCATTCATCAAATTGTGATATCAAATTAGTATGAAGATATAGTATTATAGTTATATTGAATATTTCTTATTGGAAAGAATGTTTCCGTTACAAGGTCTGCTCTCAAGTTAGCTCTTTTGGTTTTGGGTGGAGGATTTGCCATGTAAAAGCCTTGGGTTTGACCACTATTAATTAGCTACCAGTCCAAAGTTTTAAATGGGTGACTATGGATGGTGGAGGGGATGGACTCTCTAAGGAGTTGAAACATCCCTTTAGTCTACAAAGAAGTTGTTCATCTCTCATAATACCTTAGTTTGGTTTACAAATTTGATTTCATCCATGTTTAGTAGTAAACCTAGTTGCCTTGTAGTTGTTCACCCCCTCTACCATTGCCATCCTCCAACCGCTTGCTTGAAACTTTAGAACCACAACTAATTATTAATAGCCAATCTCAAGGCTTTTCTAGGGCAAACACTTTCCTCAAAACCAAAAGAAGCCAAATTTGAGATCTAACCCAATAATGGCAACCTTCTCATCCAGAAAAAATATTCAATGTAATTGTGATACTATGTTATTATACTGACATGACATGGTATCACAATTCAATAAATAATCGCTTGTAGTTATTCCTATAACAGTATTAATTTCAAACTAAGCTTTGGTTTAGATATCTATATATATAAAATAATTTTAGGGAGAACATTTATTGACATATTTATAGCCCATAGGAAAACCTTGCATTCACAAAATATGAAAAACATCATAACAAATATTACATTTTGGGTAAACAATTAAATATTTTATAAAATAAAAAAATTAGTTAAAATTTTGTACCCTTACATTATTTAAGAATGTTGATTCAAGATTCTGCAACTTAATTCCAAAAATCCTCGAATAGTCAGAGGTTCACCTTTCCAAACAATGTCTTCTAGTGATTGTGCCACCATGCTATATTTGGAGGCACTAGAAACCTACAAAAACAAGTAGTAAAATCATTAATTCTAAGTCCCAATAAAAAATAAATATATTATATTGGCCATCATATAACAAATATTCATATTAGAGATGAACTTGATCAATCTCTTCATCTATTTCAACATATTTTTTCATGACTAGAAATAGTGCTTGTGAACGTTCCCTAACCTATAATAAACCATAAACAAGCCATTTTTTGTATAACCATATTATGACAATAATAAATAATAACTAATAATACAATTCCATAATAATGAATTACAAAAATGTCTATACAACAAGAAAAGCACTATGTCGAAGCTAAGAAAGTGACTAACACCAACAAGAAGAAATGTGGCACCTACCAAAACTAAGTGACTAAATTTAATTGGAATGAGATGCTCAAATTGTCTATCATATAGGTTTTTTTTTGGCCAAATTGTGATATGAATGTGTGTATGTGCGCACATGCATGCAAGTAAATTGGCCCAAGGCCCATGTGATTTAGGCCATTTACATAGAGATCCCTTGTGGTCTATTTTTACATTTTTGTGTGCTCTCTCTTTCTCTCTTTAGGTGTACCTGTAGACACACACACACACACACTCATATATGTCAATTCCTAAATGAATTTGGCAATAGATAGGCCTATTCTTCTATGAATTTTTTATGGGAGACCACTTATACCTCTGATTAAGTAGAGTATATGTATACTTTATGCTTATTTATTTTGGAAAGTATGAATACCAATTCCTCCATAGATTTTGTAGAGTACATATGTTTATCTCTACCATATAGAAATAGTTGAGCTAGGTATTTATGCGTATTTATATAAAAATAGTTCTAAAGATTTAGGTTGCATTCTCTTTACTTTTCAATTTTCAATTTTGAGTTTTGAATTCATTTTCAGTTTTCTATTTTGATAATCTATTTTTAGAAAATTGAAAACGCGTTCTCTTTTGTCATTTTGAAAATCTATTTCTCAAAATAGAAAATTAGAAAACGCGTTTTCTTTGAACTTTTGAAAATAAATTTTTAATAATATTTTATTCAATAAATTTGATTATTCAGTAAATTAAAAATATTCAATGTTAATATATTATTAAAAAATATATACATTTTAAAGTTAATGAATTTTATAATATTTTTTCTTATTATAATAATAAAATACAAATAAATAAATGTGTTTTGAATTTTGAGTTTGTTTTGCATAAAAACACTCAAAACAACTTTTTGTTGTTTTGAGTTTTCGTTGTAATTTTTTTTTTTATTTTCAAAAATACATTTTTAAAAACAGTAAAGAGAATGAGTTTTCTTTATTTTAGAAAACTGAAAACTAAAAATGACTTGAAAACAATAAAAAGAACACAACCTTAACTTTTTATGTACTTGGAGTTCAACTTCTCATTGTAATTTCTTCTTGTCCATCTATTCTTCTTTACAACTAGATTTTGATCTAAAATCACAATTACCATAATGCATTTAGAGAGAAATGGTGAGGATTCCTACCAATAACCATCATCATTGTTCCCTAGGTTGAAAGGAAAGACCTTTACTACTAGTGTGTGCACCATCATAATCTTAGTAGACCCAATAGCTCTAGTCATATTTTGTACTCGACTTTCTTCGTGATATGAACAAGTTTTTAGTTGTCCTCATGTTAATTAAAATCTTCAATGATGTATTATGTGATTATTATGGGATTTCTCTACAATTAGAAGGAAAATGTACGAAGGAGTCATAAAAAGTGCTTATCACTTATGATCTTAAACTAAAGGATTTAGCATTTGTCTTGATTGAATGCTAACCTTATTTAGTAAATCAATGACCCAAAACTTGAAATTAGGTCAGAAAGATGACAACGAGGCAAATGTAGGGAAAAGAATCCTTCTTCACCTCCAACACCACCATCATCGAGAACAAAATTATCGAATCTCTTTGTTTCCACCATCTCCTAATATACATAACTTGAGGATCAAAAGGAAACAAAAAATGGATTGAATTTAAATAGCACTTGTGCACACACGAGTGCAAGCACATGCTTGTATTGGAGCAATATAAAGCCAAAATCACAAACAAGCGAAATTCACTTAGATAAATGAGAATCTAGATGAAATTTGTAATGACAATGAGGTAGTATTTTTCCTTTGAGTTAGGCACCCTTCAATATGAAATGTAATTCTAGAGCCTATTTCTACACTTAATCCTTATTATTGTTTAAGACTATATCAACTTGTAGTTAGATAAAAAAAAAAAACTGTCTATATCTAGAGATCCAATATTAATTTCAAGGATTTACAACTCAAAATACTTTTTTATCAGAGAAAATTAGGGGTATATTCAAATGTTGTAAAAATTAAAAGAGTATTAGATCTATGATCCAATTTCTCCAAACTAGAGTTACTTGATCTAAGTACCAAAAGAATAAGATAATCAAAGAAAGAGATAACCCTATAATAGGAAAGCAAAAAGTGGATTGAAAGGAAAAAAAAGCTACCATTATTGGAGACTGACACGGGTCGATGAGGATGACTAAGTATGATAGCAACAATAGTTGTAGAGACTTCTTACTCTTTGTTCGCGATGAAGTATTAGGTTTTGAAAATAAAAAGGGAATCAAAAGAAAGGTTGAATAGAAAAAAAGTAATTAATGTGATTTTAAATATTAAATAAATTATATACTCACCTCTTATAACTTAAATTAATTATTTAAACATCGATTTATTTATTTATTTAACATAAATATCTTTTTTGTTATGAATAATGTTAATTAAACATATTGTATTAGTTAAATTTTAATTAATTTAAATTCAATAAAAAATAAAAATAAAAACAGACTCACTATTGCAATTACACCTCACAATTGCATTTACAGAGTCTTTCATAATTAAAAAAAATCCTATAATTGCCAATTGAACATAAGATTAGAGTATATGTGATGCAATTAAAACTCTAGTTAGAGTCTAATTTTAAAGATTAGACTTGTCTGATTTAGAATAAACTTAATTCTATTATTAAAATATAAATATTCAATAATTTTTATTAAAAAGAAAAAAAAACACAATCCAAAATTGAAATAAGTTGCTACAATTAATAAAATTAAATTTTCATCCAAAATTAAAAACACAATGAAATTTTGAATTTTTTAATAATTTATCCATTTTTATTTTTCAAAATTGAAATAAGTTGCTACATGTCATCATCATTATATATATATATATATATTTTTGCACTTTTCCCAGTATCATATACGTATATATATTTTGCATATATACATATACATATATATTACATCATTATATATACATATACATACATATCATCATCATTATATATATATATAGTTTTTCCACACATACGTACATATTCGGAACCAACTTCCTCTCTCTCCTCTTTTCCCTTACTTCGCCGTCTGTGCTCTTCTTCTTCAGCAATCTTTTCTTCCCTTCGCCGCCGGCCAGCCGAGGCCTTCTTCCCTTCCTCCGCCGCCTATGCTCTCCTCCAGTAATCTTTCCTTGTTCCTCTTCCCTTCGCCGCCGGCCAGCCGCCTTTCCTCTCGCCGCCGACCGCCGCTGCATCCTCCCTCTCCGCCGCCTCTCGCCGCTGATGCACATCCCTCCCTCTATTGCTGTATCCTCCCTCTCCGCCGCCTCTCGTCGCCGGAAACCATTTCATGTAATTTGCGAAACGACCTCGGAACGTTTCGCAAATTACAGAAACGGCCCGAAAAAGGTTTCGGGCCGTTTTTTCCGTTTCCAAAACGGGAAACGGTTCGGAAACGCCGAAACGGAGTCTCCGAGCCGTTTCCGTGCCTCAGAGCTATGGAATCGGATTACGGAGCTTTCACGGAGAAAATTACTCTAGAACCGTACCCTTCAGCTGGTGAACTTCCTTTGAAGAATCTCACTTTTGCGGTTAAAGACATGTGAGTCCCTTCACCTTCAGTTCTCACACTCTGTTACTCAACTAAATTCTTCGAATTTACTTATAATCAATCGTTTAATTTTGTGGGATACCGTTTTTTCTAATCTATTCCATTCTGGGTACTCTCTTTTTCGGTCTTGCTTCTATGAATTTGCTATATCTGACTCTGAATGTGAATGTTGTTTAACTTGTGCCATATTGGTATGAGTATTTTTCCATGCTCGACTCTACGTGTTGGACGTACATAGAAATAAACCTTTGATCGTTGGAATCTTAAATCCCTGATTTTACAGAGCATGTCAACGGGTTATTTCTTTTAATTTTGAAATTTGGATGCAGATTTGATGTGGATGGATATGTTACTGGGTTTGGAAATCCCGATTGGGCACGGACTCATTCGGCTGCCACGTCAACGGCGCCAGCCATTTTAGCAGTCTTAAGGGGTGGTGCTAAATGTGTGGGTAAAACTGTCATGGATGAAATGGCATACAGGTCTGAATCAGCACCTCTTCTTACAGATAATAGTTCTATTCCTGTTGGATGGGGTATTACGATCCTCACATAGTAAGATAAAGGCTTTGCATGCTGTTGTTGGATGGGGCATTTCGAAGATGACAATTGTGAATGTTGAATTATGGGTTCAGAACTCTAATCCATTTCCTTTTTACTGAAAAGGGGAAGTATGGATTCACTTGAGATACCAAGATGAATAACAAATTTTGACAAACTTTGATGGTTTTATAAGACATCATCTTTTTTTTTTTTTCCTGGTCTCCTACATTTCTTAAAGATATTTAGTACTCACAGATGGTTCTCAATTAACCTTTTGGAATCATTATCTTTCAGTATCAATGGAGATAATAAACACTATGGGACACCCAAAAATCCATCTGCACCAGATCGGGTACCTGGAGGGTCTTCCAGTGGATCTGCTGTTTCAGTTGGTGCAACGCTTGTAGATTTTGCCTTAGGTGAGATTTGGCATTACTATAAGTTGTTGTATAGGATTTGGATATCTCCTTAAGTTGGAGCAGATGGTCCTATTTTTCACAGGTACTGACACTGGGGGAAGTGTAAGAGTTCCTGCAGCATTCTGTGGGATTTTGGGGTTTCGACCTTCTCATGGTGCTGTTTCAACCACTGGGGTCATTCCCATGGCACAGAGTTTGGACACTGTGGGTAAGACTCAGTATTTTCAACTCACAATCAACTGGAAGTGTTTTACAATTATCTTTATCTATTGAATAGATGAGCCATAATTTGAAAAATGAACCAAGAGCATGATCAATATTCATGTTCATTTTAAGTCCTGAAACTTGTTCAAATGGATTTTGACCCTAAAAGTGGACTCTCTTATATCATGTGAGAACTGTAATGTTCCATATCACGGGATGTTCTGTTTCTGTTCTAACTTCTACCTAGGCAGGTTTTCAAATCACTGTCTCCAACCTGTACCTTGTTGATATGAATACTACATAATCAGAAAGAAGGATTTGTCCATCCTTATGTATTTTACACTGTTATGTTTAAGTAGTATGCTACTCCAAATTGAATAAGTACAATCATATCTACGGTAATAACTTATCTCCAAAACTTACAGGAAAAATTGAATGGGATAATATTAGTTTCATGAACTGATTTTACATATGAATTAGACTATTCAGTAGCTTTATAGTTCCTGCCGAATTAAAAGTTAGAATTAAATTTTTTGGAGAATCAAGGCAGCATTCTTATGTCTATTCAATTTGCTTATTATCTGATTAATATATAGATGTTATTGGGGAATAGTCACACCTGTAATGCTTTGAATCAGCATTTTCATTCTTTGAACACCAATCTTATACAGGATGGTTTGCTAGGGATGCGGAGACATTGTGCCAAGTTGGACGAGTATTACTAGAGTTGCCCGATGTTGATCCTGTGAAACCTAGTGCTATCATAATTCCAGAAGATTGTTTCCAGCTTCTGAGCATCCCAAGTGATCGAGTAACTAAGGTTCTTGTTAAGTCAGTAGAGAAGTTATTCGGAGGTGAGTGGATCTGTTGTGCTGGTAGCTGGAATGCTAATACTTGGAATTCTGGAAATTTCTACACCTGATAATGATTATATTGGTTTCATGTTGATTGGCATTTCGTGGCTGAAAAGGAAGAGAAGATACTCTTAAAAATATGTCATCTTTGATGCTAATCCTGTTTTGTTTTCCCTTAATGAGACTTAGCTGATGCATTTAATGATGCAGGTCAAATCATGAATTACACAAGCCTTGGGAATTATGTCAAGGACAATGTCCCAAGCCTGAAGCATTTTATGAGCAAAGGATATGAAGACAGAGAAAATATTCCATCCCTGGCAGCCCTTTCAAGTGCCAGGAGGCTGCTTCAAAGGTGCAGAGTATTAACAACATATGCCGGGGATTTTATGCATATATGATTGATGACTAGAATAACACCTTAGTCCAAATGTTGACTATTAAATCAATTAACTTTCAAACACAGGTACGAATTTAAGAATAATCATGGTGAGTGGGTCAGAACAATTAAACCTGATTTGGGTCCGGTTATATCTGAACGGGTGTTCGAAGCCTTGAGGACAGCAGATGAAAATATTGATGTCTGCCACTCTGTGAAGACTGAACTACGTGAAGCACTGTCTACTCTCTTGGGGGTACTCTCTCTCTCTCTCTCTCTCTCTCTGTGAGAAGGCATGAACTTTGTAATAGCTATTCTTGTACCTTGCTTGCACATCTATTGGATGAATCATTCACAATCATTAGGAGCTCTTATATATGGAAAGGTCTTCTGAAAATGCACTGGCAAATAGAGATACTCTACCACTAATCACCAATTCTGGCCAAAAAGCTGATTCTTGTTTTGTGGGTGGAGTTTATCCGTGGGATGGTATTTCAGTACTTCTGTAAATTTTCCCTACTAATTTCTTCTCCTTTACTTTGTGCTGCTTGTGCAAATTGCAACGCATGTGGTATATTTGTCACTGATATGAACACGCATTGTTCTCTGATTAAAGATAACTCCATAAATTGGAGGAGGGGTGGTGAAAGTTAAAGATGACTTTGCTTGTTTTTTGCATGGAATGATAGCAGTAGTTTTAGGTCACTCCAAGGTATCTGCACTTAGAAAGGGAGCAAGATGTCTCATTTAAAATAAACAATTTGTCAATTTGAGTCAAATTCTCCTTAAAGTTTGAAGTGTAAGATGATGATCATTATGTTCAATACCCTTTTCCACTGAAGGTACCGTGAATTCATTTTATTTTATTATCTAAAATAAACAAGGATGATCTATACTAACACATCCATGACAATTTTGTTACCTTCTTGAATTCAAATCTCACAGTATTGGTTATTTATATCAAGAATGAGTTCGTCCTGGATTCACAAACCAACTTTCTTTCCCTATCTTTCCCTCATTGTACTTGTCGGATTAATTCTGTAGGATTTTGGTATCCTAGCAATACCAACAGTTCCCGGGCCTCCACCAAAGTTACAGACAGAGCCAACAACACTGGAGGCATTTCAAGCCAGGGCTTTTTGCCTGTTGTCTATTGCTGGAATGTCTGGCTTCTGTCAGGTTTTCTCTCTCTTGCTTTCTCTCTCTCTCTCTCTCTCTCTCTCTCTCTCTCAAGCATTTGTGCATGTCTCCTCATTTATGAGATGTATGAACTGATTTTGTTTCTGGATCACGGTTAACCACAGGTGAGCTTACCACTGGGGAAGCATAATGGCCTTCCTGTAGCAGTTTCATTGTTGGCAAAGCACGGCTCAGATGGGTTGCTGCTGAATCTTGTTCAGATGCTTTATGAAACTCTCCAGGAACAGATTGATATCGCTGAGAAATCAAGTCCCTGAAGTTGTGGTTAATGTCAATATAGGCGTTTTTTCTCTGTGGCTTCTTTTTCTTGATTATTCCTTTACCTATGCAATCCGGATTAGTATCCAGCTTGAAGATTGATTTGTTAACCTTTGGTTGTTCCTGCAGAAAGCAACCTCATGCACTTCCTATACTTTCTTCCAAGACAAAATTGAAACGTGGAGTCGTTTACTCACAGTGACGGGTCTGGAAATCTTACAGAACTCAAATAAACTTCTTCTGCTATGTGGGATTGTATCATAGATGTGAACAAAGACACCGAGATTGTCTGAGAATCAACTCTTGTTTGTTGTTACTTTCTGTACAGAAAGAAGGCTAGATTTCATAGCTATGGTATTCGATCTACCGCTTTGATATTTGATGATTGATGCTTGTAACGTATTCTGTTTCCATCTTGGGTGCTATTATTTATCAAAAGTACGGGTTTGGTTGGCTGTTTTTGAAGGTAATGGTAGGTGCACGCTTTGGAACTACGTGTGGTGGTGGGCCATACTTGATTGACTTGAAAGCATTCGAACTCTCGTGCTCTTTGAAATCTGCAAACCATTGTCTTTGTCGAACATTGGCAACAATTATGAGGCTTGTGCCTTATTTTTGAATTAAGTGATTTAAATTTTGAATTATAATGCCAGTTTCAACCAATCAACTAAGTTAATGATCACTTTATCCCTATTTGAAATAAACATTTTTTCTATTATATCAGTGTCAAAAATGCCCATTATTATTACTGACAAGTGACAAGCATCAAGAGGTGGAAGTCAGATACTCATATCGTACGACTACTCTTTCTTGGTCCGTCCATCACCGGTCCCTCAGCTACGACTATCTCTTTCTCTCATGTATATATTTGCGTTGTGTATGTATCGTAACGTATACAAACACACGGCCAGTGGGAAACCAGACCATTGAGGGAGGAGGTTTTGCATTTCCAATACTTTTGGGCCCTTGGAATTACTATTTATTCGTGATCTCTGGTCGATCGTGTTTTTGATTTAGACAAAAAAAATAAATCATAGGTAAAAATTTTGTCTTACTATATATGGTAAGAAATTAAATTCACGATTTACTGATACAAATTCTATCTTATTATGATTTAACCATTTGACTTGAGACATTTTTTTTGAACTCTTCTTGCTCTTCATCTCGTTGAATTCACTGGAATTATTAGTAATTTGTTCAGTGTCTCTGCTTGTTAATTCCTAATGGTTGGTCATGGGTTTTGCCATTCAATTGGTAATTGATTGGTTGATATGGGAATTTGTCAAATTTATGCGACCATAGTGAAGAGAGAAGCCTAGCAGTATATTTTGGAAGTCTTTTGTGGATTAATTAATTGGGTATCCCTTTTTATGGAAAAAGAGGTTGATTTCACATAGTGAAGGGAGTCTGCTAGAACTAGAGAGAGAAAGAAGACCACGATGAGTTATACAAGTCCAATATGTCGTGGACGCAACTGGCGACTTCTGTGTGAGCAAGCATCCCAAGATCTCGTGGAAGTATATTGTAACTTGCTAAAAGAATTTTATTATAGGCAGGTGGGATGATGTCCATTGAGCCCATTACACATGAAGCTTTACAGTGCAAGCCATGCCATATTCCACATTCTTCAGCAATAACCATCATCAGCATCTGAACTCAAAGCTTCTCTCAGCTTCAGAAAAATGATCATTCTTCTGCCATAACAGTGAGATTATATATTAGTAACAAGTAAATCACTATATTCTTCATATCACAAGAAGAGTGAGATTATACACCAGTCAATGCCAAGTCTCCTAAAATTGTGGGGCATGGAACCGTGCATGCATTCACTCTAGCTGTAGGCTGTAGCCATGCAAATGAAGCAGCAGCATCAATGAATTAAGGGATGGGGGAAGTAGAGAACAAAAAAAGAGTGAAGGGCTGATAGCAAAGGTTCGTTCAGCAAATTAAATGTACGATACCTGGCCGTAAAGACAGCTTTCCACCTTGTTTATAAGGTTGTAGTTAATCGAATTTTTGCTGAGTCAGCCATTAAATGCATATCCCTTGAAAACGGAGTAAATTTACCTACCAAATAATATTTACGGTCTGTGTCTTGTTCATTCCACTCCAATACAGTCCACCATTCCTCCTCTCCTTCAAGTACATCCAATTTTCTACTGGAAACATCTGTACTAGGAAGTATATTGAGCTTTGGGCAATAGAAGATGACCATGCTCTCTAATCTTGGAGTGATGCACAACCCGTTGGAGATGTTGACCAGTTCTGGTAGCTCGAGAAGTGATGTTTTTCAGGCTTGGGAGATATTCATCTGATGTTGAGGTTGAACAATATTCAGGACTCACTAGGCTACTGATTTTGGGGCAGTCTTCAACTATGAGCTCCTTCAAGTTTTTAAGATTATCAAGAATTTCTTTTGTAAAAATGGTAGTCAAACTGAGGCATGTATACAAGGCCATGGACTTCAAACTGTATGAACATTTTGTCCTCCTTATTCACCTCCATTGTGAATTTGGGACAAAGTGTGCCATATATCGTATTAATTAGATGGAACCTAAAAGGGATGTTTGGATTTATGAGAGATCTTGAAACCTAGTGGAGCTAATCAAAATCACTAGCATTCTTAAACACCAAGGGTACAAAAATTTAATTGAAAATTTTATTTATTTATAATTTATCCAAATGTAATTTTTGTTTTGATATTTTTCATATTTTATAAACGTAGAGTTTTCCTATTAATTTAGACATCTATAAACGTGTCAGTAAATATTCTCTTTTAAATTAATATATACATATATATACACACACAGACATGTCTACATATCCAAGAAAAGACTTAATTTGAAATCGACATTGTTGTTGGAACAATGTGGGATCATGACCTCCTAAATATTCTTATTTGCAAACGATTACTAATCAAACTGTGATATCATGTTAATATGATGATATAGTATTACAGTTAGATTGAATATTTCTTATGAAAGAAGAGATTCCTATTTTGAGACTTGCTCTCAAGTTAGCTCCTTTGGTTTTGGGAGAAGGATTTGCTCACTTGAGATTGACCATTATTAATCAGCTACCAATCCAAAGTTTGAAATGGGTGGCTATGGATGGTGGAGGGGATGGACCTTTCTAAAGAGTTGAAATATCTCTTCAGTCTACAATGTTGTTGCTCGTCTCTTTTAAATATCTTAGTTTGGTTTACTAACTTGATCTCATCCATGATTTTGAAATCTTTTTATATGCGAATCAAATTATGTTTAATAGTAAACCTTGAAACTTTAGAACCACGACTAATTAATAGTAGTCAATCTCAAGGCTTTTTTAGGACAAACGCATCCCCCAAAACTAAAACAAGCCAAACTTGAGATCCAACCCAATAATGGCAACATTCTCCTCGAAGAAATATTCAATGTAACTGTAATACTATGTCATTATACTAATATGACATCACAACTCCATGAATAATCACTTGTAGTTATTCCTATAATAGTATTAATTTAAAACTAAACTTTGATTTGGATATCTGAATGTGTGTATATATATATATATATATAATAATTTTAGGGAGAATATTTATTGACACATTTATAGCCCATAGGAAAACCTTGCATTCACAAAATATGAAAAACATCATAACAAATATTACATTTTGGGTAAACAATTAAATATTTTATAAAATAAAAAATTTAGTTTAAATTTTGTACCCTTACATTGTTTAAGAATGTTGGTTCAATGTTCTGCAACTTAATTCCAAAAATCCTTGTATGGTCAAGGTTCACCCTTCCAAACAATGTCTTCTAGTGATTGCCTCCATGCTATATTTGGAGGCATAGCATGGAGGCACTAGAAACCTACAAAAACAAGTAATAAAATTATTAATTTTGAGTCTCAAAATAAAATAAATATATTATATTGATCATCATATAACAAATAGTCATATTAGAGATGAACTCGGTCAATCTCTTCATCTATTTCAACATAATTTTTCATAACTAAAAAAAAGGGTTTCTGAACGTTCCCTAATCTATAATAAACCATAAACAAGCCTTTTTTGTATAACTATATTATCACAATAATAAATAATAACTAATATCAGAATTTCTTAATAATGAACTACAAAAATGCCTATACAACCAAAGCAAAACACTATGTCAAAGTTAAAGAAAGTGACTAACACCAACAAGAAGAAATGTGGCACCTATCAAAACTAAGTGACTAAATTAAATTGGAATGAGATGCTCAAATTGTCTATCGTATAGGTATGTGTGCACACACATGTAGGTAAACTGCCCCAAGACCCATGTGATTTAGGCCATTTACATAAAGATTCCTTGTGGCCTATTTTTTCTCCTAAAGGCTTATATAATTTATCTTTTTTGTTCAAAGACCTCATTCTTTAGCCTTTGGCATAAACATCATCTGTTAACCCAAATATGAGCTTATGAAATACTTAAGTAGATCAAGACTCAAATATTACTTCGTATGTCAATCTCTCTCTCTTTACACGCATATGCATACATGCACATGCATATTTACATCTTTGTGTGCTCTCTCTTTTTCTTTCTAGGTGTACGCACTCGGGCACACATATATGTCAATTCCTAAATGAATTTAGCAATAGATATGCTTATTCTTTTATGGATTTTTCATTAAAGACCATCTATACCTCTGATTAAGTAGAGTGTATATATATATACTTTATGTCTATATTTATTAGAGGAAGTATGAATACCAATTCCTCCGTAGATTAGGTAGAGTACATATGTTTAAGCTAGTTAAAATCGAGATTTTAACTGGGATCATAAGAGGTTTCATAATATCGAACTGTAAAATCATAAGATTTTACGAATAATTAAAAACACCCTTTAATTTATGTAAATATATGTTTATAATGACATAATCCTTATTATAAATGAAATACATATACCTATTTCAAAATTACTTCATCTATCAATTTCAAAAATACTAAATAATATAAAATTTCTAAATATTAAGTCAATCATTTATCATCAATTTATCATTCATCCATCCATAATCAAAATTTCAAACAACAAATATTACCATCATCATCGTCAACAAACATTGTTAAATATAAATAAAAATACCAAGTTATAAAAACAACAAACATTGTTAAACTTTTGTATTATATCGTTATAAGCATAAAATACAAACTAAAATAAATCATTAGCATAAATTATTCTATTTTTTAAATATGAAAAAATTGATAACAGAAATGGTTCTAATCAATTAATCAAAGACCAATTAAATTACTGGACTTAGCAATCGGACGGTACACAACACACATAGAGCTCAACACAATGTGCACACTCACATATTCACTCACTCACTCACTCACTTAGCAATCTAATGCTATTAGCATTGACAATACACAACACACTCACTCACTGACTCATTCGCAGTAAGGGAGAACGTCAATTGTAGGGGTTAGCAACTGATTAGGGTTTGCAAAAATAGGAGAAAACTTATCGATCAACCACGTTATAGCAAGGAGGAACGCCAATTGCAAGGGGAACACTGATCAAGAAATCCGATCAACCACGTCGTAGATTTGCAACAAGGGAGAACGCCGATTGCAAGGGTTAACGAACGATTAGGGTTTGCAAAAAAGGGAGATTTAGGAGAAAACTTACCGAGTTTATGTTATATATAAAGGTCGGTTAGAGATGGAAATATGTCCTTCTCTAACCTGGAAATTGGGGCAAAAAGTAAACTCGAAAAACTCAGTCTGAGTTTATCGGTTTTACTAGCAATTTTGCTTCGATTCTGCCAAAAACCAATACTACATGCAAGTTGACTCGTTTTATGCTTGACGACTCATAAACTAGTAAAATCGTACGAGTTATTTTATCAACAATGCATATGTTTATCTCTACCATATAGAAATAGTTGAGCTAGGTATTCATACTTCTCTTTATAAAAATAGTTCTAGAGATTTGGCTTTTTATGTAATTGGAGTACAGCTTCTCATTGTAATTTCTTCTTATCCATCTATCCTTCTTTACCACTAGATTTTGATCTAAAACCCCAACTACCATAATGCATTTAGAGAGAAATGGTGATGATTCCCACCAATAACCATCATCATTGTTCTCTAGGTTGAAACGATGGGCCTTTACTACTAGTGTCGTGTGTGCATCATCGTAATCATAGTTGTAGACGCTATAGCTATTATCAGATTCTGCATTCAACTTTCTTTATGATATGAACAAGTTTTTAGTGGTCCTCGTGTTAATTAAAGATCTTCAATGATGTATTATGTGACTACTGTGGAATTTCTCTGCTATTAGAAAAGAGAATGTGTGAAGAAATCATAAAAATTGCTTATCACTTATGATCTTAAACTAAAGGATTCTAGCATTTGTCTTGATTGAATGCTAACCTTATTTGGTAAAGCAATGACCTGATACTTGAAATTAGGCCAAAAGGATGACAATAAGGCAAATGTAAGGAAAAGAATCCTTTTTCACCTCAAACACCACCATTCTTGAGCACAAAACCAACAAATCTTTTTGTTTCCACCATCTCCTACTAGGCATAACTTGAGGATCAAAAGGGAAGCAAAAATAGATTGAATTTACATAGCTCTTATGTGCTCTTGTGTGCCGATACGCGCAGGCACATGCGCATGTTGGAGCAATATAAAGCCAAAATCACATAACAAGTGAAATTTACTTTAGATCAAAGAGAATCTAGATGAAATTTCTAATGGCAACGATGGTGTATTTCCTTTTTAAGTTGGGCACCCCTTTAATATGAAATGTAATTCCAAAGCCTATTCCTACACTTAATCCTTATTATCAATAAAGACCATATCAAATTGTAGTTAGACGAAAGAGGACTTTCTATCTAGCTAGAGACCTAATATTAATCACAAAGATTGACAACCCAAAATACTTTTTTACCAAAGAAAATTAGGGGTATACTCAAATATTGCAAAAATTAAAAGGCAATTAAATCGATGATAAAATTACTTAACCCAAATACCCAAAGAATGATATAATCAAAGAAAGAGATAACCCTATAATAGGGAAAGCAAAAAATGGATTGAAAGGCAAGAAAAGCTACCATTGTTGGAGACAAGCAAGGATCGATGATGATTGACTATGATGACAACAATAGCTGTAGAGACTTCTTGCTCGTTGTTCGCGATGAAGAATTAGGTTTTGAAAATAAAAAGCGAATCGAAACAAGGGTTAAATAGAAAGGGTAATCGATGTGGTTTTAAATATTGAATAAATTACCTTTAGACCCTCACCTTTTATAGTTTAAATTATTTATTTAAATATTTATTGATTTATTTAATTATTTGGCATAAATATATTTTTTGTTACTATAATGTTAATTAAACCCATTGCTAGTTAAATTTTAATTAATTTAAATTTAATAAAAAAATAAAAATAAAAATAATTCCTTAACAACTGAAACCTTTTGATAAGTCGTCGCATTGATTTGAACCCTAATACTTCATGTAAAACTTCAGGTGCTTTATCACTACACCATGCTTGTAGGGCAATTTGAGTCTAATTTTAAAGATTAGAATTGTGTGATTTAGCAAAAAAACTTAACTTTATTATTAAAATATAAACATTTAATAATTTTTATTAAAAAGAAAAAAAACACAATGCAAAATTGAAATAACTTGCTACAATTGATAAAATTAAATTTTCATCCAAAATTAAAAACAAAATAAAAATTAATTTTTTTTAATAATTTATCCATTTATTTTTCATAATTTATCATTTTCTTTTAATATAATTGTTAGGGGTGTATAATCAGCTATAACTAAACTGAACCGAACTAATCGAGTCATGTAAATTAATTGAAATAATTGAAATCGAACTAACCGAATTTTGAGCCATTGTAATCGAGCCGAAAATTGAACCAAAATTTTTATCAAAAAAATCTAATCGAACCTAATAAAAGATGATTGAGTTATCGATTCGGTTCAATTTTTTAGTTAATATAATATTAAAAAAATCAAACCAAATAACTAAAATTTTTGAAAAAAATAACTGAATCGAACTAAAGCTAATAAGTGAATCGAATTAAATAATCAAAAATTTTAAGAGAAATAATCGAACCGAACCACTACTCATGACAAATCAAATCGAAGTAACCAAATTTATCAATTCTATTCAGTTAATTTAGTTTACTCAAACTCTTGCTAACCCCTAATAGTTGCCTTTCGGTCTCTCCATCTTCCAACTTAACTATCTATTCTCCTTTGCTGCTATCTTTCCCATCCAGTCATAAACCCCTTCGAAATTGCCAGAATTACCGGTTTCTCTCCAACAAGCTGCAGCCAATCGCTGCAATGCCTTGCCATTATACAGAACACTCTTGCTAAACGACCTGCTTCAGTTGCACTGAAGGCAAGTGAAGAGAGAGAGAGAGGCTATGGAGGAGTTGGATTACGGAGCTTTCATGGAGAAAATTACTCTAGAACCGTACCCTTCAGCTCATGAACTTCCTTTGAAGAATCTCACTTTCGCGGTAAAGGACATGTGAGTCCCTTCACCTTCAGTTCTAATACTCTGTTACTCAACTACATTCTTCGAATTTACTTATAATCAATCGTTTAGTTTTGTGGGATACCGTCTTTATACTTGTTTCTAATCCATTCCATTCTGGGCACTCTCTTTTTCGGTCTTGCTTCCATGAATTTGCTTTATCTGAATCTGAATGTGAATGTTGTTAGCTTGTGTCATATTGGTATGAGTATTTTGCCATGCTCGACTGTACGTGTTGAACGTACATAGAAATAAACCTTTGATCGTTAGAATCTTAAATCCCTGATTTTGCAGAGCGTGTCAGTGGGTTATTTCTTTTAATTTTGAAAATTGGATGCAGATTTGATGTGGATGGATATGTTACTGGGTTTGGAAATCCTGATTGGGCACGGACTCATTCGGCTGCCACGTCGACGGCGCCAGCCATTTTAGCAGTCTTAAAGGGTGGTGCCACATGTGTGGGTAAAACTGTCATGGATGAAATGGCATACAGGTCTGAATCAGCACCTCTTCTTACGGATAACAGTTCTATTCTTGTTGGATGGGGCATTCGAAGATGACAATTGTGAATGTTGAATTATGAGTTCAGAACTCTTACCCATTTCCTTTTTACTGAAAAGGGGAAGTATGGATTCACTTGAGATGCCAAGATGAATAACAAATTTTGAAAAACTTTGATGGTTTTATAAGACATCATCTTTTTTTTTATTTTTTTTCCCGGTCTCCTACATTTCTTAAAGATACTTAGTACTCACAGATGGTTCTCGATTAACCTATTGGAATCATTATCTTTCAGTATCGATGGAGAAAATAAACACTATGGGACACCCAAAAATCCATCTGCACCAGATTGGGTACTAATTAGTGGTTAATTTTATAAAAATTTTGTTATAATTATACCCTTCTTTTGATCTTAAAAATAGTTTAAATTAGATATTAATATATATTTTATGGTTATATGCAAGTTTAAATTGAAAAATGAATGAAATGAAATTTTAAAGTAAAATTTAATAATAATAATAATAATATATAAAATTATATATAATACATATACATCATTATATGCATGCATGTAATATATATATAATATAATATAATATATATATGTGCCATGTGTAATACATATATATAATATATAATTTATTAATAACATTAAATTATTATTTTTTTTTTTTTTTAGGCATGAAGAATTAAAGCCCATGAAGACTTAAAATCCATGAAGAAATCAAGCCCATGAAGAATTCAAGTCCATGAAGAAATCAAGCCCATGAAGAATTAAAGTCCATGAAGAATTCAAGCCCATGAAGAATTAAGGCCCAATTTGAGCAACCCATGGAAGATATTATTTAGAGAAGGCCCAAGGATTATTTTTAATCATAATGAAGATTAAAAACCAATTTATAGAAATCTATTTTTATTTTTTATGTGAGAGCTTTATTAGGTGTGTTTTTTAGCTAAAATCCATTTAACTATTAGGTGGATATTATAGCTAAAATCCATTTAACTTTATGAATGCTTTATTAGGTATGTATTTTAGCTAAAATTCATTTAATATTAGGTGTGTATTATAGCTAAAATCCATTTAACTTTAAGTGTGTGAGTGCCCATTAGATATAATTATGTCTAGTTGAATAATTGAAATTGTGTGGTTTGTATTGCATCTTGTGGCCTATAAATAGATCACTTGATGGCATTTGTAAGTGTGATTATTATTCTTGAATCAAAGTTTAGTTGTTTCCTTATAATTCTCTCTTTGAGAATTGTTCTTGTTCTTTCCCCTTTTCTTTAGTATTCTCTCTTGTGATCTTACTTCCTTCCTTTCTTCTTTTAAATTCTTATGCTATTTATTATTACTTTATTATTCACCGCCTAAATGGCCGGTTAATTTGTGCCTTTAAATTTCTGCAATTTTAATTCTTGTCATTTAATTATTCACCGCCTAAATGGCCGGTTAGTTTATGCCTTTAAAATTTCTTGTCATTTAAATTCTGTTATTTAAATTACGTCGTTTAAATTCATGTCAATTAACTTTTAAATGGAAATGAGTAGCTAAATCTAATCTTGGGTTAAGGCAAGGACAGTGTCCAACGCCAATGATTCCCAAAGAAAGCTGCGCTTTAAATAAGTAACATTAATTTAAATTTCAGTATGATTGTATCTTAATTATTGAGAAATCACTAGGTTTGGATTGGAACGTAAGCCTAACTTAGAGCTTTCATGCCATGTATGAGAGTTACTAGAACTAGAAACGCTATCATACCCAAACCCGGATGATTAATTTAGTTGTTTTGTGTATTAATTGCAATTGAATTTATGGTGGTTGCTTAAATTAGAATCCCGCATATCATGTATGGGGATTGCTTAACCTAGAACTATCATCATCTCTAATTGCATTTAATAACAAACCCTCATATCTGAAATTAAATTAATGTTGCTAAATCTTTTATGCTAAAATTTGGGAATCAACGGGTTGGCACTGAAATTGTCTTAACTCAAGTACTATCCAATTTTATATTCTCACTTAAAGTATTTATTTCAATTACTGCCTTAATTTATTTCTTAGTATCTGTTGTTTAAAAAACCATAAAAAACCTTTTTGCCAATTTATCCAAATGCGTGTGTGCTTGTGTGACATTCTTTTTATTTTGCCATAAATAAATCTCTCAGTGGACGACCTGGACTCATTCAGAAAATATAAATTTAAATTTGGACTACAACTGCACTCGTACACTGACGAGTATAAACCTCTCACCTAAACAAAGAAAAAAATATAAAATTTTTATTGTGTTTTGTTTTGTGTTTTAATTGCAGGGTGGGAGTGCAGTCAAATTTTGGCGCCGTTGCCGGGGAGATTGAGGCAAAAACAAAAAGGAAAAATATATATATATATATAAGAAGAAGCATCTCCTGATAAATTCGGTAACTCTATTTCTTTTTACTTTATTTTTATTTGTGCATAGTGTATGATACTTAGGTCGGGTAAAACTGTAGAAAATCAGTCACTCATGTCTCAACACAATGAGAACATGCCACTTCCACAGAACATATCTGCACGTGGTAGTGACCACGGTGACCCTGATCCCATTGATCAGGAGATGATCAGACCCCTTAGGGAGTATCTTCATCCTCCTAGGCAGACAACCCCCTCATGCATTATTCTTCCCATCAATCATCATAGGTTTAACTTCAAACCTGGCACAATCCAATTGTTGCCAACTTTTCATGGCATGGATTCTGAAAATCCATATACTCATATGAAAGAATTTGAGGAAGTATGTAGCACTTGCATGGACCATACAGCAAATGAGGATGTCATAAGATTAAAACTCTTTCCATTCTCACTGAAAGATAAGGCAAAAATATGGTTAAGCACTCTCCCACCTAGATCTATAGGAACTTGGAGAGAAATGCAAACAACTTTCTTAAAAAAATACTTCCCTGCCAACAGAACTGCTACTCTTCAAAGACAAATCATGAACTTTGCCTGTAAACCAAATGAGAATTTTGCGCAAGCGTGGGAAAGGTTTAAAGACCTTCTTCACACTTGTCCGCACCATGCTTTTGAGCAATGGAGAGTGGTCAGTTTCTTTCATGATTCACTCACTCCCCAATTGAAAATGCTAGTTTCTACAATGTGCAATGGAGAATTCTATGAGAAGACTCCAGAAGAAGCTTTCCACTTCTTTGACACATTGGCTGAGAATACAAGGAACTGGGAAGTTGGTCCAACATCTGCTCTTGATTCAAGAGAAAATCCACAACCTAGAGGGAGATACCAACTGAGTGAGAGTGACGATTTAAATGCAAGACTAACTGCTTTAACAAAGAAAGTTGAAAACATGCAACCCAAAAAGGTGCAATCTGTTAATCAAGTGGAAGTAAAGTGTGTTGTGTGTGATGCAACAGATCATTCAACTGAAGAATGTCCTACCCTACCTGCTTTCAAGGAGGTATTGTATGGGCAGACTAATAACAATCATTCACACAACTTTGAGGGGAAACAAAATCAAAATCAGAGTGGAGCCTATTATGGGAATAATCAGAACTACAATTCATACCATCCCAATAATAGAAATCACCCCAATTTTTCTTGGAGAAATGATTCTGGAAATCATTCTCAACCTCTCTTCCCTACACAACAACATACCTTTCAACAAAATCAAGGTTCTTCATCCAATACTTACCAACCTCCTCATAGGAGATCTTTGGAAGATACCTTGCACCAGTTCATCCAAAGTCAAACAGGTATCAATAATCAGGTTGCTCAGCTTGTCAAAAATCAAGACCAAACAAACAGAGCCATAGAAGACATTAGGAGCCAGTTGACCAAGATAACACAAACATTGAGTGTGAGAGAACCCGGGAGGTTTCCATCCCAAACTAATCCTAACCCAATTAGGCAAACCAACCAGGTAGAAGCTTCAAATAGTGAAACCAACACTCATGAACAAGTGCAAGCAGTGACTGCACTAAGAAGTGGAAGAATAATTGAGAAACCAACTGATCCTAGGATAAACCAACATGTTGATGAAGAAAAAGAACCAAAAGATCATGAATCCACCGTGGAAAAAAATGAGAAAAATGAGAAAAATGAAAAAAATGAAAAAAATGAAAAACAAAAAGAAGATGAGAAAGAAATTCAATACAGGCCCAAACCACCTTTTCCACAAAGGTTGAATCATTTGAAAAAAGAGCAACAAAATGCAGATATATATGAAGTGTTTAAGCAAGTGAGAATCAACATCCCGCTGTTGGATGCAATCAAACAAACACCTTCATATGTAAAGTTTTTGAAAGATCTGTGCACTGTCAAAAGGAAAACAAATGTGCATGAAAAGGCATTCTTGACTGAACAAGTCAGTGCCATTCTCCAATTGAAAACTCCTCCCAAATACAAAGATCCAGGTTGTCCAACCATTACATGCATCATAGGAAGTCAAAAGGTTGATCGGGCACTCTTGGATTTAGGAGCTAGTGTCAATTTGTTGCCATACAGTGTGTATCAACAGTTGGGATTAGGTGAGCTTAAACCCACTAGAGTGACCCTTCAGCTGGCTGATCGATCAGTCAAAGTTCCACGAGGAATTGTGGAGGATGTTCTGGTACAAATCGATAAGTTCTACTTTCCAGTGGACTTCATCGTTTTGGACACCCAGCCGCATCAGGGGCCTCAACCTCCTGTGCCAGTCATCTTAGGTCGACCATTCCTTGCCACATCAAATGCCATCATCAACTGTAGGAATGGTGTGTTAAAGCTATCTTTTGGGAACATGACTGTAGAAATGAATATCTTCAGGGTAGCCAAACATCAGGACACTGAGAGTGAAGTGGAGGAGGTAGACTTGATCCAAACACTGACCAATGACTGTTTTGAAGAGTTCATGAGAAGACCCAAAGAAGGAAATCAAGATCTCGAAGAAATAAAAGAAGTGGAAGTCATAAGCAAAGAAAGTGAGAAGCCTACATGGATGCCTGGTTTAGAGCCATTAAGGAACTTGGACAATAAGCTCATGGCTCCTGATAGCCATCAGTCCACGCCTGAGAGAAAGCCATTGCCCAGTGATTTGAAGTATGTCTTTCTAGGAGAAGGGGAAGCATTCCCAGTGGTGATCTCTTCAAGTTTGACACCTCAGCAAGAGCAACAACTGATAGAAGTTCTAAAAGCACACAGGAAGTCATTAGGATGGACTATTTTAGATTTGCAAGGTATTAGCCCTTTGATCTGTACTCATAAGATATTCTTGGAAGAAGGAGCAAAACTAGTTAGGCAAATGCAAAGGAGATTAAATCCCAACATGAAAGAAGTTGTCAGAAAAGAAGTGCTTAAGCTATTGGATGCTGAAATAATTTACCCAATCTCTGATTCTAAGTGGGTAAGTCCAACACAGGTAGTACCCAAAAAGTCTGGAGTCACTGTTGTAAAAAATGAGAACAATGAACTGATTCCCACGCGCATCCAGACAGGATGGCGTATGTGCATTGATTACAGAAAGCTCAATTCTGTGACAAGGAAAGATCATTTTCCTTTGCCTTTCTTGGATCAAGTTCTGGAGAGAATAGCAGGCCAAGCCTACTATTGTTTCTTAGATGGCTACTCAGGGTACAATCAGATAGAAATTGCACTAGAAGATCAAGAGAAGACAACTTTCACATGTCCATTTGGGACATTTGCATACAGGCGCATGCCATTTGGGTTATGCAATGCTCCAGCCACCTTTCAAAGGTGTATGATGAGCATTTTCAGTGAAATGGTTGAGCAGATTGTTGAAGTATTTATGGATGACTTTTCTGTTTATGGAAGTAACTTTGAGGCCTGTTTGGAGAATCTGAAAAAGGTTTTAGCAAGATGTGAGGAAACAAATCTGATACTCAATTGGGAAAAATGTCACTTCATGGTGAAACAGGGCATAGTCTTGGGGCACATCGTTTCATCTAGGGGGATGGAGGTAGACAGGTCAAAAATTGAAACAATTCAAAAACTCCCCATCCCTAGGAATGTGAAAGACATCAGAAGTTTTTTGGGACATGCAGGGTTTTATAGGAGATTCATTGCTTCCTTTAGCACCATAACAAGACCCTTGTGCCATTTGTTGTCTCAAGATGTTCCGTTTGAATGGAGTCCTGCCTGTCAAAATGCTTTTGATAAATTGAAAGATGCACTCATTTCAGCACCTATCATTCAGTCCCCTGATTGGTCCCTCCCGTTTGAACTTATGTGCGATGCTAGTGATTACGCGGTAGGAGCTGTGTTAGGGCAGAGGAAGGATAAGAAACCTCATGTGATATATTATGCTAGCAAAACTCTTAATGAGGCACAAAATAATTACACCACTACAGAGAAAGAGTTACTAGCAGTTGTCTTTGCCCTGGACAAGTTTCGATCTTACCTCGTAGGGTCACTAGTGATCATTTTTACTGATCACGCTGCTCTGAAGTATTTGTTCACAAAGCAAGATGCAAAACCCCGTCTGCTCCGATGGATCTTACTCCTGCAAGAGTTCAACATTGAAATCAGAGACAAGAAGGGAGTAGAAAATGTGGTGGCTGACCATTTGTCAAGGATTCCAAGTCAAGATCTCACACAATTTGATGAACCAATTCATGACAATTTCCCTGATGAGCAACTGTTTAAAGTGAATGTTATTCGTGCATCATCTGTTGTCCCTTGGTATGCCGACATTGCGAACTACCTGGCAACTGGTCTGATCCCAGACCATTGGAGTAAGCAAGATAGGCATAAATTCTTCAGAAAAGTCAGAACCTTCTTTTGGGATGAGCCCTACCTCTTCAAGTATTGTCCTGACCAAATCATCCGTAGATGCATACCCGATCATGAGCAACAAAGTGTCATCAATTTCAGTCATACTCTTGCATGTGGAGGCCATTTTTCTGTCAAGAAAATAGTTGCAAAAATTTTTCAGAGTGGATTTTATTGGCCGACACTGTTCAAGGATGTGTACAAATTCTGTTCAAATTGCGATCGATGTCAAAGGTTAGGAAGTCTGTCAAGGAGAAACATGATGCCATTACATCCGATCCAAGTGTTAGAAGTTTTTGACTATTGGGGTATGGATTTTATGGGCCCATTTGTCAATTCATTTGGTCATGAATATATCTTACTTGCTGTTGACTATGTGTCCAAATGGGTAGAAGCAATCCCGGCTAGAACAAATGACCATAGGACTGTCGTGAAATTTTTGAAAGAAAACATATTCAGTCGATTTGGGATGCCACGAGCAATCATCAGTGATGGGGGTTCCCATTTTTGTAATAAAGTTGTGGCAGGATTAATGAAGAAATATGGTGTACTGCATAAGGTTGCAACACCATACCATCCCCAAACCAATGGTCAAGCCGAGCTAGCCAATAGGGAGATTAAGTGCATATTGGAAAAGACTGTTGCTGCTAATCGTAAGGATTGGTCCTTAAGACTAGTAGACGCCCTTTGGGCGTACAGGACAGCTTACAAAACAATTTTGGGAATATCTCCCTATAGGCTAGTATACGGTAAATCTTGTCATCTGCCGGTGGAAATTGAGCATAAAGCATATTGGGCAATTCATAAGATCAACAAGAGTCTAACTGAAGCAGGCTTATCCAGGAAGCTCCAATTGAATGAACTTGAGGAAATTCGGAATGAAGCATTTGAAAATGCACGATTGGCCAAGGTTCGCATGAAAGAGTTACATGATCGGCACATCATTCGAAAAAGCTTTCAGGTAGGGCAACGGGTACTCTTGTATGATTCTCGATTGCATCTATTCCCAGGAAAATTGAAGTCTCGATGGGTCGGCCCCTTTGTAATCAAGTCCATCTCAGGATATGGGGCATTTGAGATAGAAAATTCGGAGTCAGGACAACTTCTAACAGTCAATGGTCATAGGTTGAAACCATATCAGGGTAGTGTTGAGGAGAATGAAGGAGTTGTGGATTTAGATGATCCATCATCATCTGATGAGTAGGGAAAGTTTCCTATCGTCTGGGAATCTGACGTTAAAAGACCACCTTTCCATTTAGGTTAAATGGATGTTTATAGATCTAAAAAAAAAAAAAATTAAATAAAAAAAATAAAATAAAATAAAATAAAAATAAAATAAAATAATAAAGAATTATATATATAAGTTGTTCATTTTCTGCATTACTTAATTAACTTTGATTCAAATAGTGTTTCTCTGTGTGCAGTCTAAATAAATTTTTTTTTGCATACGAGTTCATGCATTGAAGACCACCAGGTATGCCTATCTTCTATCCTTTTATTGTCGATTGAGGACAATGCGCAATTTAAGTTGGGGGGTAAGGTGTACTTGATTTTATTGGTGTTTGAAACTGATCTATTGTGCAAATAATTTTGTTAGACTCGATAATATTGTCTTGTGTGGTATGTATGATTTTATTGGGCCCCTAAAAAAAAAAATTTATTGGTGTTTGAAACTGATCTATTGTGCAAATAATTTTGTTAGACTCGATAATATTGTCTTATGTGGTATGTATGATTTTATTGGGCCCCTAAAAAAAACATTTATTAAAAAAAAAATCAAAAAAAATAATAATAATAATAAGAATAAGAATAAAAAAATTTAAAAAAATAATAATAAAATAATAATATAAAAAAAAAATTGAATTGAGAGAGACAGAATTGACGCTGGTGGTAGCTATCTTTTCTTGGGCAGTGCAATCACACTGCCCTATAAAGGATAAGGCACACTGCCAAATGTTGAAAAATGAGGCACCAAGCGTTGAAAAAGAGACGCCAAGCCTGACCCTGTAATTATGGCATGCCTCGAGTCGAGTGTAAAATAGTGATGGTCATTGCTCTATAAGAGACTCCATATCTGTATAAGGCAAGCCACCCTTCTTGAGCTCAGTCTTCTCTCCTTTGTGTTATTCTCCGATCAGGTACTCTCATCCCTTTTGTAAAGTTTATAGTTCTTTACTTTCTTCTTAGTATAGTAAAAAAAAAAAAAAAAATGGATCTTTATCTCTCAAAAATTCACAAGTACTATCCATCTCTCCCGCAGAATGATTTGAAAAAAATTTATGTTGCTAGGTGTGAAAGACTTAGGTTGTTGATGCTTAATAACATCCCTGAAGATATTCGTTGGCTGATCGAAGCAAAAGTTCGATTAGCTGGTGAAACTTCACCTAGTTTTAAGCATTTTCCAGGCTTAGGGAAGAGTAGTTTTGCGAAGAAATGAAGAGCGAAAAGAGTGAATGGTTGTTACAAATGTGCTCGATGGACCTGTAACACACGATGCAAATCTGTGGGGTTTACGTCCATAAATCGAGAAGATAAAATTAGTTTCATAAAGGATGGACTGAGTAAGGAGTCTCTGGATGATATCCGATTGACTCTTGAGACGCATCCGTGTGGAATAGTGCAAAGAGAACTTCTTGCTTTATGGACCCAGTTCAGAAGTGACCACCAACGCTATAGTCTTGGGAATCTGACTAAAAACGACCATGTTTGCCAATCTATAAGAAAATTGGATGGGAAGCTTATCCCCACTTCATAGAAAGTGTTTAAGCCGTTTCTGGACGTAAAACCAGAGGAAGATGTGAGCCACAATCACAACTACTTATACATACGCATGATTTTTGTTTGTATTTATTTCTTGTTGAATTGTTGTATAGCTACTTTTGATCGCCAAACTTCTTTTCAGGACATACAAAAGGAACAAACATGGAAGGCCAGTTAGTTCGTCGAATCAATACCATATGTGTACTTTGTGGCTCTCAACTTGGGAGCGATATTTGTTACGCACTTGCAGCGAGCGAACTTGGTAAAAAATTAGGAGAGAAAAAAATTAATTTGGTATATGGAGGAGGAAGTCGTGGATTGAATGGTTATGTTTCACAAGCTGTACATCTTGGAAATTCATCTGTGGTAGGTAGAATGTCAATCCCTTTAGCTGAACCACATATTTCCGGGATTACACGCGGTCAACTTATAGAAACGACTTCTATGTCTGAGCGCATGGCTTGTAAGATTTATCAGTCAAATGCCTTCATTGCTTTACCAGGAGGTTTTGGAACACTTGAAGAAATCTTTTGTATAATCTCCTGGGCCAAGAGTAATCTCCATACCAAACCTATTGGACTTTTAAATGTTAACCATTTTTTCGATGGGTTACTCTCTTTTCTTGATCAGGCTGTGGACCAACAGTTCATTTCTCGTTCAGCAAGAAAGATTCTCATTTCTGCATCCACCATTGATAAGCTGCTAGAGAAATTACATGCTTATGTTCCACAGTACGATCCTCATGAGCCTTGGATAAACTGGTCTAAGGCAATTAGTAACAAGCGCCAAAGGGGTCCGATTAATTTAGATTTATCACTGTGAGAAATGCTCTTTATTAAGATGGCTGAGTAAGGAGTACTTTTTGTACTCTTGAGACACATCTAGTTATTGTACAACTTGCAGAATTTTTCTTGGTTGTGTTCTTTAAAAAAAAAAAACAAAAAAAACAAAACAAAACTGTGGAATGTTGTTAGCAAAGTCTTTGATAAAATGGCTGAGTAAGGAGTACTTTTTGTACTCTTGAGACGCATTTTGCTTATCTTATGACTTGCATGAAATTTTTATTTTGGTGTGAAAATATAAATATATATATATATATATATGGTGTGCTCATTTGTTGTTTAAGTTTTAGCAGTTCATAGCAAAATGGACTTGTGGAGTTACAGGTATTCTTAACAACCCTAATTTATTACTGCAATTCAAGTTGGGGGGTGTAAGGTTTAGTTATGAATTATTTGGTTCATATTTAACTGTGAGTTTGCTATTGCTAGTTTGTAGTCTTGTGTGAATTGATTATCTTTATCTGCTCTTATTAAAAAAAAAATTGTGTTTTAAATAACGCTATTCCTAAAGTTTTGAAGTTATGCACTGATAGCCGGTTAAGTTTGCAATACGAAACATGAATGCATTGATTTCTCATTTGAAAACGTTTATGCATGAGAATAAGTAATTTACATTCATCAGGGATTCAAAATTTAGAAATTGGTTATCGGTCATAAAGTCAAAGGTAATAGTAATTAGCTGATTAGTACATTGTATGATCCCTCAACAGAAGTGGAGACTATTACCCAAGCAAGTGTTTGAGCCTAATAACCGTTAATTCTGAGTGAAATAACACTTACTCTAAATATGCTCTCTTGTTTATCTTATCTTTTCAATGGCTTCAAAATATCAATTCGCTTTGAATGTCTAGTATGATAGCGAATGAATTTGACTGGTTTCAAACTATGAATTAGATGACTGAGAAGCATGATAGGGGGATCAATTTCTTTCATTTTGAGCCTATTTTTTTTCTTTAAATCAACCTCTTGTTAGCCCATTTGAGCCATTTGTATTACAACTTCTTTCGTTACCCTTGTTTAACCCATAACCATATGAATTTTATCCAACCTGGTGTGATTTTGGGAATTAGTCTGTTTATCTATTTTCATATTTAAAAAGAAAAAGAAAAAAAAAAAGAGAAAAAAAAAAGAGAAGAAAAAAAAAAGTGAAAAAAAAGGGGGGCAAATTCTCTTAGCTATTCAGCATAACTGTTTCAAAATGAATGCTAAAAAAAAAAAAAAAAAAAAAATTCCCGACACACCCTTTGCACACTCTACCTTTTTTTTGACAACCCGTATTAACCTTATAGCCCCATTACAACCCAGTCTGGTCCCTTTTGATGCTATAAATCATGTGATCTCAGAATTCGAGTTTGGAGTAGGGAATCATGTTTAAATTCAGAAGTTACTCATCTATAGCATTATTCCAATCATGAAGCTATGTCAATTTCCTTGTTCTTTCATGAAAATACGTTCCTTGTATTTGGGATGGCACCGAGTTTTGAACTTGTTCTGCATTTACTCTTATAACGGTGCACCCCCTTGTGTGTACACCTGAGGAATCCTTTTTATTGGAGAGAAAATACATAGTAAGATTTGAAGTCAAAACTTCGAGGGAGTAAGTCTGTGTGTTGGTTATCCTAATTTCCATTCCTGAGATTGTATGACCTTTAACCAAAAATCTGATTTAGAATGCTAAATTATTTATTTAATTTTATGCATTTCGGTTTCGAATTTGAAATTTTTACATTCATACAGTTATTGTGAATAAAGTTTGGCAGGTGTATAATCTGATTGCTAAGGGACTAGCAATGTTTAAGTTGGGGGGTATGATTAGTGGTTAATTTTATAAAAATTTTGTTATAATTATACCCTTCTTTTGATCTTAAAAATAGTTTAAATTAGATATTAATATATATTTTATGGTTATATGCAAGTTTAAATTGAAAAATGAATGAAATGAAATTTTAAAGTAAAATTTAATAATAATAATAATAATATATAAAATTATATATAATACATATACATCATTATATGCATGCATGTAATATATATATAATATAATATAATATATATATATATATGTGCCATGTGTAATACATATATATAATATATAATTTATTAATAACATTAAATATTTTTTTTTTTTTTTTTTTAGGCATGAAGAATTAAAGCCCATGAAGACTTAAAATCCATGAAGAAATCAAGCCCATGAAGAATTCAAGTCCATGAAGAAATCAAGCCCATGAAGAATTAAAGTCCATGAAGAATTCAAGCCCATGAAGAATTAAGGCCCAATTTGAGCAACCCATGGAAGATATTATTTAGAGAAGGCCCAAGGATTATTTTTAATCATAATGAAGATTAAAAACCAATTTATAGAAATCTATTTTTATTTTTTATGTGAGAGCTTTATTAGGTGTGTTTTTTAGCTAAAATCCATTTAACTATTAGGTGGATATTATAGCTAAAATCCATTTAACTTTATGAATGCTTTATTAGGTATGTATTTTAGCTAAAATCCATTTAATATTAGGTGTGTATTATAGCTAAAATCCATTTAACTTTAAGTGTGTGAGTGCCCATTAGATATAATTATGTCTAGTTGAATAATTGAAATTGTGTGGTTTGTATTGCATCTTGTGGCCTATAAATAGATCACTTGATGGCATTTGTAAGTGTGATTATTATTCTTAAATCAAAGTTTAGTTGTTTCCTTATAATTCTCTCTTTGAGAATTGTTCTTGTTTTTTCCCCTTTTCTTTAGTATTCTCTCTTGTGATCTTACTTCCTTTCTTTCTTCTTTTAAATTCTTATGCTATTTATTATTACTTTATTATTCACCGCCTAAATGGCCGGTTAATTTGTGCCTTTAAATTTCTGCAATTTTAATTCTTGTCATTTAATTATTCACCGCCTAAATGGCCGGTTAGTTTATGCCTTTAAAATTTCTTGTCATTTAAATTCTGTTATTTAAATTACGTCGTTTAAATTCATGTCAATTAACTTTTAAATGGAAATGAGTAGCTAAATCTAATCTTGGGTTAAGGCAAGGACAGTGTCCAACGCCAATGATTCCCAAAGAAAGCTGCGCTTTAAATAAGTAACATTAATTTAAATTTCAGTATGAGTGTATCTTAATTATTGAGAAATCACTAGGTTTGGATTGGAGCGTAAGCCTAACTTAGAGCTTTCATGCCATGTATGAGAGTTACTAGAACTGGAAACACTATCATACCCAAACCCGGATGATTAATTTAGTTGTTTTGTGTATTAATTGCAATTGAATTTATGGTGGTTGCTTAAATTAGAATCCCGCATATCATGTATGGGGATTGCTTAACCTAGAACTATCATCATCTCTAATTGCATTTAATAACAAACCCTCATATCTGAAATTAAATTAATGTTGCTAAATCTTTTATGCTAAAATTTGGGAATCAACGGGTTGGCACTGAAATTGTCTTAACTCAAGTACTATCCAATTTTATATTCTCACTTAAAGTATTTATTTCAATTATTGCCTTAATTTATTTCCTAGTATCTGTTGTTTAAAAAACCATAAAAAACCTTTTTGCCAATTTATCCAAATGCGTGTGTGCTTGTGTGACATTCTTTTTATTTTGCCATAAATAAATCTCTCAATGGACGACCTGGACTCATTCAGAAAATATAAATTTAAATTTGGACTACAACTGCACTCGTACACTGACGAGTATAAACCTCTCACCTAAACAAAGAAAAAAATATAAAATTTTTATTGTGTTTTGTTTTATGTTTTAATTGCAGGGTGGGAGTGCAGTCAGGTACATGGAGGGTCTTCCAGTGGATCTGCCGTTTCAGTTGGTGCAACGCTTGTAGATTTTGCCTTAGGTGAGATTTGGAATTACTATAAGAAGTTGTATAGGATTTGGATATCTCCTTAAGTTGGAGCAGTTGGTCCTATTTTTCACAGGTACTGACACTGGGGGAAGTGTAAGAGTTCCTGCAGCATTCTGTGGGATTTTGGGGTTTCGGCCTTCTCATGGTGTTGTTTCAACCACTGGGGTCATTCCCATGGCACAGAGTTTTGACACTCTGGGTAAGAATCAGTATTTTCAACTCACAATCAACTGGAAGTGTTTTACAATTATCTTTATCTAGTGAATAGATGAGCCATAATTTGAAAAATGAACCAAGAGCATGATCAATATTCACGTTCATTTTTAGTGCTGAAAATTGTTCAAATGGATTTTGACCCTAAAAGTGAACTCTCTTATATCATGTGAGAACTGTAATCTACCATGTCACGGAATGTTCTGTTTCTGTTATAACTTCTACCAAGGCAGGTTTTCAAATCACTGTCTCCAACTTGTACCTTGTTGATATGAATACTACATAATCAGAAGAAAGGATTTGTCGATCCTTATGTATTTTACACTGTTATGTTTAAGTAATATGCTACTCCAAATTGAATAAGTACAATCATATCCACAGTAATAACTTATCTCCAAAACTTACTGGAAAAAGTGAATGGCATGATATTAGTTTCATGAATCAATTTTACATACGAGTTAGACTACCCAGTAGCTTTATAGTTCCTGCCAAATTAAAAGTTAGAATTAAATTTTTTGGAGGATCAAGGCAGCATTCTTATGTCAATGCAATTTGCTTATTATCTGATTAATATATAGATATTATTGGGGAATAGTCACACTTGTAATGATTTGAATCAGCATTTTCATTATGATATAATTGTATAACAATGGTACCACAACCCAAGAGGGAGGGGGGGGGGGGGAGGGTGAATTGGGTTAATTAAAATTTTTGATTGAAAATGAAATCTTTTTGCTAAAAATAAGGATTTAGTGAAAGTGAGGTTGAATGGTGGAAATGCTTAACAAAATAAATGGAATGAAAGATAAAGACAATAGAGGCACATGCAATATTTATAATGGTTCAGCCAAATGGCCTAACTCACTCCCTTAGCTTCTCACTAAGGATTTTAAACTCTTCACTATATCCTCCTATTTGATCACAAGTAGGCCCTTTAGTCCCCAAGACTAAGAAATACAACCTCCTACAATTAATGTAGGTCCTTTAGCACACTTGCTAGGAAAACACAACAAGAATTTAATAAGAGAAGATTTGAGAGACGAATCTCTCAGTTACAAGATCTCTCACAAGATACAAGGCTTGAAAGCAATTAATACAATGGAAGATGAAAGCCTTTAAAAGAGAGAAAAATTCAACAGTTTGAACACTTCAGAGTAGATGATATAATAAACACTTGTAATAAATTCTCTAAGAGCTTTAAATGATCCACCAATGCTCTATTTATAGTGCATCAGGAGCCATTTGAAAAATTTAGCCATTGGTGGTAGTTGGGGGGCATTTAATGAGTTATCGAACTAGCCGTTGGAGAAGCCTGCAAGAAAAACGGTCGATAGATTCATAGAATTGGTCGACAGATTAGTGCAAAAATTTGAGAATCGGTCGACATTTGGAGCAAAAATGGTCGACATGCTTAAACACGATTGACCGGTTTGCATGCAATGGCTGTCAACCGCTCACGGCCGAGAGCCAAAAAATGATCGGTTGATAGGCTATAAGAGCCGGTCAACCGCAAGGACCAAAATTGTTGACCATTTCTTAGAACTGGTCAACAATTTGTCCTTAGCTTTTTAAGACATTTTGTGTTTTTCATCATCAAAACCAAAACCAAGAGCAAAATAACACATTCTTTGAACACCAATCTTATACAGGATGGTTTGCTAGGGATGCTGAGACATTGTGCCGAGTTGGACGAGTATTACTAGAGTTGCCCGATGTTGATCCTGCAAAACCTAGTGCTATCATAATTCCAGAAGATTGTTTCCAGCTTCTGAGCATCCCAAGTGATCGAGTAACTATGGTTCTTGTTAAGTCAGTAGAGAAGTTATTCAGAGGTGAGTGAATGTGTTGTGCTGGCAGCTGGAATACTAATACTTGGAATTCCGGAAATTTCTACACCTGATAAATATTATATTGCTTTCATGTTGATTAGCATTTCATCACTGAAAGAAAGATGAGCTACTCTTAAAAATGTCATCTTTGATGCTAATCCTGTTTTGTTTTCCCTTAATGAGATTTAGCTGATGCATTTAATGATGCAGGTCAAATCATGAATTACACAAGCCTTGGGGATTATGTTAAGGACAATGTCCCAAGCCTGAAGCATTTTATGAGCAAAGGATATGAAAACACAGAAAATATTCCGTCCCTGGCAGCCCTTTCAAGTGCCATGAGGCTGCTTCAAAGGTGCAGAGTATTAGCAACATATGCTGGGGATTTTATGCATATATGATTGATGACTACAATAACACCTTAGTCCAAATGTTTACTATTAAATCAATTAACTTTCAAACACAGGTACGAATTTAAGAATAATCATGGTGAGTGGGTCAGAACAATTAAACCTGATTTGGGTCCTGGTATATCTGAACGGGTGTTCAAAGCCTTGAGGACAACAGATGAAAATATTGATGTCTGCCACTCTGTGAAGACTGAACTACGTGAAGCACTGTCTGCTCTCTTGGGGGTACTCTCTCTCTCTCTCTCTCTCTCTCTCTCTGTGAGAAGGCATGAACCATGAACTTTGTAATAGCTATTCTTGTACCTTGCTTGCACATCTATTGGATGAATCATTCACAATCATTAGGAGCTCTTATACATGGAAAGGTCTTCTGAAAATGCACTGGCAAATAGAGATGCTCTACCACTAATCACCAATTCTGGTCAAAAAGCGGATTCTTGTTTTGTGGGTGGAGTTTATCCATGGGTCGGTATTTCAGTATTTCTGTAAATTTTCCCTACTAATTTATTCTCCTTTACTTTGTGCTGCTTGTGCAAATTGCAACGCATGTGGTATATAATGTCACTGATATGAACGCGCATTGTTCTCTGATTAAAGACAACTCCATAACTTGGAGGAGGGGAGGTGAAAGTTCAAGATGACTTTGCTTGTTTTTTTGCATGGAATGATAGCAGTAGTTTTAGGTCACTCCATTCTCCATAGTATCTGCACTTAGAAAGGGAGCAAGATGTCTCATTTAAAATAAACAATTTGTCAATTTGAGTCAAATTCTTCTTAAAGTTTGAAGTGTAAGATGATGATCATTATGTTCAATACCCTTTTCCACTCAAGGTACCGGGAATTCATTTTATTTTATTATCTAAAACAAACAAGGATGGTCTATACTAACACATCCACGACAATTTTGTTACCTTCTTGGATTCAAATCTCACAGTATTGGTTATTTATATCAAGAATGAGTTCGTCCTGGATTCACGAACCAACAACTTACTTTCCCTATCTTTCCCTCATTGTACTTGTCGGATTAATTCTGTAGGATTTTGGTATCCTAGCAATACCAACAGTTCCCGGGCCTCCACCAAAGTTACAGACAGAGCCAACAACACTGGAGACATCTCAAGCCAGGGCTTTTTGCCTGTTGTCTATTGCTGGAATGTCTGGCTTCTGTCAGGTTCTCTCTCTCTCTCTCTCTCTCTCTCTCTCTCTCTCTCATGCATGTGTGGAGATGTAGGAACTGATTTTGTTTCTGGATCACAGTTAACCACAGGTGAGCTTACCACTGGGGAAGCATAATGGCCTTCCTGTAGCAGTTTCATTGTTGGCAAAGCACGGCTCCGATGGGTTGCTGCTGAATCTTGTTGAGATGCTTTATGAAACTGTCCAGGAACAGATTGATGATTCATGCTTGAAACTTACTCTGTTTCCATCTATGTGTGGTGATGGGCATTACTTAATTGACTTTAAAGCATTCTAACTCGCGGGTTCTCTGAAACCTGCGAACCATTGTATTTGTTGAACATCGGCAATAATTATGAGGCTTGTGCCTTATTTTTTTTAATTAAGTGTAATTTAAATTTTGAATTATAATGCCAGTCAGTGTCAAACCAATCAACTAAGTTAGTGCACACTTTATCCCTATTTGAAATAGACATTTTTTCTATTATGCCAGTGTCAAAAATGCCCGTTAGTATACTGACAAGTGGCAAGCACCAAGAGATGGAAGTCAGAGATTCATAAGTCATATCGTACGACTCTCCCATGGCTTTCTCCACCCATCACCTGTCCCTCAACTACGACTCTCTTTCTCTCACGTGTATGTATATAGGTGTATGTATATTTTACGTACACGCGGCCAGTGGGAGACCAGATGATCGAGGAAGGAGATCAATCAGCAGAGCAACGAGGGGAGGGGAGGGGAGGAGAGGGAGAAAGTAAGTGAAGGGAGATTGTTGGAATAAAACCTGAATTTGATTAGGATAATATGTACATTAACAATAAAAAGAAAGAATCATGTTAGATGTACAACCATTTTATACATCTTGAACTATATAAGGGGATATTATGACTAAAATATCTTGCATCTTACATGCGCCTCATGAGGGGGTTTTTTTGTCATTGGTACACCTTTATGTAGCCCAAAGAATACACAAAGGTGTACCAATAGTATTTTCCAAAAAGAAAACACAACTATTCAATGGATAGTGATTTGAAAAAAAAAATATAAAATCAAATTGAAGTGAGGTATGTCAAAATAAATATTCTTAAAAGCAAATTTCGCCTTTTCAATTGTATTAAAGGATCAATAGACGTCTGTCTTCCAAGATACATGTTGGGAAGAGTCGGAAGCTCAACCCGAATCAACCCTTATAAACTCAAATAAGAAACAACTAATTTCTTACACAAATGAACAGACAGAATCATATACAAAGCATAAAACAAATTAACGATATCAACACAAGAGATTTATCGTGGTTCACCCCGTTAAAGAAGACTACGTCCACGTTGAGCTTCGACAAAGGGAGATCGCTGCACTATAGGGATAAAAATTTACAACCACCGATTACAAACCAAAAACAACTCTCCGATCTCACTGTACAAAAATAATCCCTCAAAAATTTAACTCTGCCCTATAACCACAATCTAAGGTTAGAGGCTTACAACTCAAAGAACAAAACAAAACAGATCATCTATACAGAAAGAATGAAAATAAGGGAATAATCAGAACAAACCCTAGATGCAGCGGATAATCGGAGGCCGTCTCTTGCATCATCTCGAGGAGACTGTAGCTAATATAAGGGAGATTCAAGCGATAAAGATCGAGTCGTATAAAGGAGAGAGCAGAGCATCGATAATCGGGAGAGAGGCAAACTAAAAGACAAAGATCAGCACGTCAAGTGAAACGGCAAGGCGGTTGCCATTTTGGCCCTCCACCCAGGGCCTAAAACGTTATCGTTTTGGGTAGCCATAAGGGTTGCCAAATGACCCTCCTGCCCTGCCAGAAACGATGCCGTATTGAAGCTTTACTTACAACAATACAATATTTCTTTCAAGAATTAGTATAGCACAATACTAAACAGGCGAAACCAAATTTGATAGTATTCTACTTCTAAACTTGACGGAAAGATATTAGAATTTCTTGTACTTGGAAGTAATAGAAAATTATGAAAGTATGTTAGAGAATGAACGTATGAAATCAGTAACTTGAATGGTGCATTTGATTGCATACTTTTTTTTTATGAAAAATGATTATTTTTCACCCAAATTCTAGTTTTTGAGGTATTTGATTGGGCAAATTTTTTAGATAAATTCTTTTCCCATTTTTAGTCAGGTGATGCCTATTTTTCACTTTTGTTGGAAAAGATTTTCTCATGGGGGATTAGAATAAATTTTTCAGGGAAATAAAAATTAGCCCACGTCTCCATCCCCTCTCTGCAAATCATTCGAAGACTCAATCTAGTAGAGGAAAAGAAAAGTGGTTAGCAGTTGCGAGGAGGAGGAAAAGTAAGGCTAGTGGTCGCGAGGAGGAGAAGCAATGCGGTTGGCGGCAAAGCTTGAGAAGGAGGAAAATTGAGGTTGATGGTTGCGAGAAAGAGAAGTAGCGTGACCAACGACGAAGCTTAAGGAGGAGAAAGAGAAGCACGACCAATGGTCGCGAGGAAGAGGAGAAGCGAGGCCGACAATCATGAGAAGGAAGAGCAGTGCGACCAACGACGAAGCTTGGTACCAAGTTTGATTTGGGAGAAAAAGAGAGATGTAGAGAAAGAGGTGGGTTTGGGAGGGGCTCACAACAGATTAATTCAATATAAAATATTGGTAATCAAACACCAAAAATTGAAAAAATACAACAATTTATAAGTAAAAAATTAAAATCAAATACGTTTAATCGATAATTTCCATGCAAATTATTTCTAGGCAATTCAATTACCTAAAACTTATTCTCTTTCTATGCAAGTTTCCTACTTACAATCAAATGCACTCGAATTGATTTTTGATGAAGAGAATGGAATATGGAGGGTCCTATTCATAGTTTTCAAGTGTTCAATTGTGAAAAGTCATATTGTTTGACCCAATTTAATTGCATCTTTTCATATTTAGACGAGACTTGACAATTCAAATTGCACTCTCCGGCAAAAATACATATCTCTTCCCTCACACCTTTGACGTCTAAGTGGACATATCCACTCACCCGAACGAACATGTCCACTCACCGCACCTCATGTGAACAATCGTGTCCAATGTTGAAAATTGTTTCAATTTACGTATTTAATACCCATTAATTCAACGGGTGACAGCAAGAGCTCCTGGAAAAATCATACTCGCCGGCGAGCACGCCGTCGTGCACGGATCTACGGCGGTGGCCGCCTCCATCGATCTCTACACTTACGTCTCTCTCAGCTTTCCCACTGATTCTGGCACACCGCCACCACCCCGCAGTTTTGCATTTCCAATATTGTTGGGCTCTTCTTGCTCTCCCCGTCTCGTTGAATTCACTGGAATTATTAGTAATTCGTTCAGACTGCCTCTGCCTGTGCTTGTTAATTCCTAATGGTTGGTCATGGGTTTTGCCATTCAATTGGTAATTGATTGGTGGATATGGGAATTTGTCAAATTTATGCGACTATAGTGAAGAGAGAAGCCTAGCAGTATATTTTGGAAGTCTTTTGTGGATTAATTAATTGGGTATCCTTTTTCACGGAAAAAGAGGTTAATTTCACATAGTGAAGAGAGACGATGCCCGACGGTGATGAGCTTTCGGCTGCTAGAACTAGAGAGAGAGAGAGAGAGAAGACAACGATAAGTTATACAAGTCTAATATGTCGTGGACGCAACTCGCGACTTCTGTGTGAGCAAGCATCCCAAGATCTCCTGGGAGTATATTGTAACTTGCTAAAAGGATTTTATTATAGGCAGGTGGGATGATGTCCATTGAGCCCATTACACATGAAGCTTTACAGTGCAAGCCATACCATATTCCACATTCTTCAGCAATAACCATCATCAGCATCTGAACTCAAAGCTTCTCTCAGCTTCAGAAAAAGGATCATTCTTCTGCCATAACAAGTGAGATTATATATCAATAATAAGTAATATCACTACTGATATTGGTAAGGTGAACATCAAACGATGTCATTTCAACTTGGGGATAGGAAGGCCACGTGTAGCAATCGCAGGCTGCCTTGGGACACCAGCAGGATGGTCACACACGGCAACCATCCCTTGCTCTATCAGGTGCCCAGTTGCCTTTTCGTTGGAATATTGATTATGTTGCACGATCTGATCTCAACCACTCATCCTACCTTTATGAGCCTCCATCCTAGTCGTCCAGAATTTCTATTTATCTTTCTTCTAGGGATATAGAGCGTTAGATGAGAAAAAAGGAAAAAAATGAAGAAGTTGTCGTCTTCGGCCTAGGGTTTTGGGGGGTTTCCTTTGGATTTGCTCTGTAAATGCTTTGTATATGTTTTTCTTATTCTCTGGTTCAATAGGCATATGCTTCTAATCTATATTTGTGATTATTGGGGCGATTTTGTTAGTGAACCAGCGATATACAAAGAGTGTTCGTGAGTTGTTTGTGTGAGTGTAATCTTCGTTTATCATATAGTGCAATTAACTCTTCTCTCCAGAGCTCAAACATAACCCTATTTTTTGGGATAAACTACGATAAATCCTTAGTCTCTTCTCTTTCCCTTACTCTTTCAGTTTATGTTTATATTCTGAGTTTGTGTGTATGCTTCCAGCCATGATGGTAAGTTTCTTGTGATTGAACTTGTTATGGTTTTTCCCTAGAGATTTTTTGTCTGTTCGTAACAACTACATTCTTCATATCACAACAAGAGTGAGATTATATACCTCTCAATGCCAAGTCTCCTAAAATTGTGGGGCATTGAACCGTGCATGCATTCACTCTAGTTGTAGTCTGTAGCCATGCAAATGCAGCAGCAGGAATGAACTAAGGGATGGGGGAAGTAGAGAACAAAAAAAGAGAGAAGGGCTGATAGCAAAGGTTCGTTCAGCAAATTAAATGTATCATACCTGGCCGTAAAGACAGCTTTCCACCTTGTTTATAAGGTTGTAGTTAATCGAATTAATTTTTGCTCAGTCAGCCATCGAATCCATATCGCTTGAAGGCGGAGTAAATTTACCTCCCAAATAATATTTATGGTCTGTGTCTTGTTCATTCCACTCCAATGCATTCCTCCTCTCCTTTAAGTCCATCCAATTTTCTACTGGAAACATCTGTTCTCATGTTAATTAAAGATCTTCAATGATCTTTTATGTGACTACTGTGGGATTTCTCTACCATAAGAAGGAAAATGTGCCAAGAAATCGTAAAAACTACTTATCATTTATAATCTTAAACTAAAGGATTCTAGCATTTGTCTTGATTGAATGCTAACCTTATTTGGTAAATCAATGCCCAATACTTGAAATTAGGCCAAAAGGATGACACTAAGGCAAATGTAAGGAAAAGAATCCTTTTTCACCTCAAACATCACCACCATTGAGCACAAAACCAACAAATCTTTTTGTTTCCACCATCTCCTACTAGACATGACTTGAGGATCAAAAGGAAACCAAAACTAGATTAAATTTACATAGCTCTTGTGTGGGCGGGGGCGCAAGCACATGCGTGTGTTGGAGCAGTATAAAGCCAAAATCACAGAACAAGCAAAATCAAATCTACTTTAGATCAAAGAGAATCTAGATGAAATTTGTAATGGCAATGATGGTGTATTTCCCATTTGAGTCGGACACCCCTTTAATATGAAATGTAAGTCCAAAGCCTATTCCTACACTTAATCCTTATTATCAAGAAAGACCATATCGACTTGTATTTAGACAAAAGAGAAAGACTTTTTATTTAACTAGAGATCTAATATTAATTACAAAGACTCACAACCCAAAATATTTTTTATCGGAGAAAATTAGGGATATACTCAAATATTGCAAAAATTAAAAGGGAATTAGATCCATGATCCAATTTTTCCAAACTAAAGTTACTTGATCCAAATACAAAAGAATGATATATAATCAAAGAAAGAAAAAAGTGGATTGAAAGGGAAGAAGAGCTACCATTGTTGGAGATTGGCAATGATTGATCAAGATGACCGAGTATGATGACAACAATAGTTATAGAGACCTCTTATTTTTCATTTTTTTTTATGAAGAATTAGGTTTTGAAAATAAAAAAGGAATCGAAATAAGGGTTGAATAGAAATAACAATAGATGTGGTTTTAAATATTGAATAAATTACCTTTAAATCCTCACATGCCGTAGTTTAAATTATTTATTTAAGCATTAATTTATTTAGTTATTTGACATAAATATTTTATACGAATAATGTTAATTAAACACATTGCATTAGTTAAATTTTAATTAATTAAAATTTAATAAAAAATAAAAATAAAAACAAACCCTGTAGTTACACCTCATAATTGCATTTATAGTCTTTCATAATTAAAAAACCCTACAATTGACAATCTAACATAAGATTAGAGAATATATGATGCAATTAAGGCTCTAATTTGAGTCTAACTTTAAAGATTAGACTTGTGGGATTTAAAATAAACTTAACACTATTATTAAAATATAAACATTTAATAATTTTTATTAAAAAGACAAAACAAAAAAACACACAATCCAAAATTGAAATAAGTTGCTACAATTGATAAAATTAAATTTTCATCCAAAATAAAAAACACAATACAAATTTTATTTTGTAATAATTTATTCATTTATTTTTCATAATTTATCATTTTCTTAAGTAATGTTTGTTAACCAAAATATATACCAAAAAAGTGGAATATGAAAAACATTTCAGATAAAAGTATTTTTCATTGTGTTTGTTAAATTTATCTGGTGACCATTAAAAAAGAAGTTACATAATTTTTTATTTGCGTTTTTTCAGATAAATTTATCTTAATCTTTATAGATAAGAAAAATAATGCATATGTTCTCCAGTATATTTTTAAAAAATTAATAAATAGTTGATAAAAATTTCAAAATATTTCATAAGTTTATTTTGATCATTTTACATTTTGATTCAAAAATCATTCTAATTTTATGTTAATACTTATGTTCCTTATTTTAATAAACGCTACTATTGAGGTTATCTATTTTCTAATTTATCCTCTTATCTTCTTTGTTATCTTGAAAAATATTATTGATATATCATGACTTATATTTTAAACTACATAATGTATTTAAAATATCTTTTATCTAAAATGATGAGCTAAGGTGGTAAGGTGAGAAACGAATGATTAAAATATGTGTCATTTAAAGTGATAAAATGTAAAAATATTTTTATTATTTATAATATATTATATAATTCAAGGTGTAAATGGCTACCACTAGCATGATAGTGCTATCTTTCCCATCAAGTCATTAACCCCTTCCAAATCGCTGATTGGCCGGCCAGAATTACCGGTTTCTCCCCAACAAGCTACAGACAATCGCAGCAATGCCTTGCCATCATACGGAACTCCTTAGGGCAAAATGGTCACACGACCAACACTCTTGCTAAGCGACCTGGCTTCAGTTGCATTGAAGGCAAGTACAGAGAGAGAAGGACAGGCTATGGAGTCGGATTACGGAGCTTTCATGGAGAAAATTACTCTAGAACCGTACCCTTCAGCTCATGAACTTCCTTTGAAGACTCTCACTTTTGCGGTTAAAGACATGTGAGTCCCTTCACCTTCAGTTCTCATACTTTGTTACTCAACTAAATTCTTCGAATTTACTTATAATCAATCGTCTAATTTTGTGGGATACCGTCTTTATACTTGTTTCTAATCCATTCCATTCTGGGTACTCTTCTTTTGGGTCGGTCTTCCATGAATTTGCTATATCTGAATCTGAATGTGAATGTTGTTAATATTTTGCCATGCTCGACTGTACGTGTTGAACGTACATAGAAATAAACCATTGATCGTTGGAATCTTAAATCCCTGATTTTGCAGAGCGTTTCAGTGGGTTATTTCTTTTAATTTTGAAAATTGGATGCAGATTTGACGTGGATGGATGTGTTACTGGGTTTGGAAATCCTGATTGGGCACGGACTCATTCGGCTGCCACGTCGACGGCGCCAGCCATTTTAGCAGTCTTAAGGGGTGGTGCCACATGTGTGGGTAAAACTGTCATGGATGAAATGGCATACAGGTCTGAATCAGCACCTCTTCTTACGGATAACAGTTCTATTCTTGTTGGATGGGGCATTCGAAGATGACAATTGTGAATGTTGAATTATGAGTTCAGAACTCTTACCCATTTCCTTTTTACTGAAAAGGGGAAGTATGGATTCACTTGAGATGCCAAGATGAATAACAAATTTTGAAAAACTTTGATGGTTTTATAAGACATCATCTTTTTTTTTTATTTTTTTTCCCGGTCTCCTACATTTCTTAAAGATACTTAGTACTCACAGATGGTTCTCGATTAACCTATTGGAATCATTATCTTTCAGTATCGATGGAGAAAATAAACACTATGGGACACCCAAAAATCCATCTGCACCAGATCGGGTACCTGGAGGGTCTTCCAGTGGATCTGCTGTTTCAGTTGGTGCAACGCTTGTAGATTTTGCCTTAGGTGAGATTTGGCATTATTATAAGTTGTTGTATACGATTTGGATATCTCCTTAAGTTGGAGCAGGTGGTCCTATTTTTCACAGGTACTGACACTGGGGGAAGTGTAAGAGTTCCTGCAGCATTCTGTGGGATTCTGGGGTTTCGGCCTTCTCACGGTGCTGTTTCAACCACTGGGGTCATTCCCATGGCACAGAGTTTTGACACTGTGGGTAAGAGTCAGTATTTTCAACTCACAATCAGCTGGAAGTGTTTTACAATTATCTTTATCTAGTGAATAGATGAGCCATAATTTGAAAAATGAACCAAGAGCATGATCAATATTCATGTTCATTTTTAGTGCTGAAAATTGTTCAAATGGATTTTGACCCTAAAGGTGAACTCTCTTATATCATGTGAGAACGGTAATGTACCATATCACGGGATGTTCTGTTTCTGTTATAACTTCTACCAAGGCAGGTTTTCAAATCACTGTCTCCAACTTGTACCTTGTTGATATGAATACTACATAATCAGAAAAAAGGATTTGTTGATCCTTATGTATTTTACACTGTTATGTTTAAGTAATATGCTACTCCAAATTGAATAAGTACAATCATATCTACGGTAATAACTTATCTCCAAAACTTACTGGAAAAAGTGAATGGGATAATATTAGTTTCATGAACTGATTTTACATACGATTTAGACTACCCAGTCGCTTTATAGTTCCTGCTGAATTAAAAGTTAGGATTAAATTTTTTGGAGGATCAAGGCAGCATTCTTATGTCAATGCAATTTGCTTATTTTCTGATTAATACATAGATATTATTGGGGAATAGTCACACCTGTAATGATTTGAATCAGCATTTTCATTCTGATATAACTGTATAGCAATGACACAACCCAAGAGGGGGGGGGGGGGTGAATTGGGTTAATTAAAATTTTTTATTGAAAGTGAAATCTTTTTGCTGAAAATAAGGATTTGGTGAAAGTGATGTTGAATGATGGAAATGCTTAACAAAATAAATGGAATGAAAGACAAAGACAATAGAGGGACACACAATATTTATAGTGGTTCAACCAAATGGCCTAATACACTCCCTTAGCTTCTCACTAGTGATTTTAAACCTTTCACTATATCCTCCTACTTGATCACAAGTAAGCCCTCTAGTCCCCAAGACTAGGAAATACAACCTCCTACCATTAATGTAGATCCTCTAGCACATTTGCTAGGAAAATATAACAAGAATTTAATAAGAGAGGATCTGAGAGAAGAATCTCTCAGTTACAAAATCTCTCACAAGATACAAGGCTTCAAAGCAATTAATACAATGGAAGATCAAGGCCTTTAAAAGAGAGAAAAATTCAACATTTTGAGCACTTTGAGAGTAGATGATACAATACACACTTGTAATAAATTCTCTAAGAGTTTTAAATAATCCACCATCCCTCTATTTATAGTGCATCACGAGCCATTTGAAAATTTTGGCCGTTGGCCGTAGTTAGGGGACATTTAATGAGTTGTCGAACTAGTCGTTGGAGAAGTCTGCGAGAAAAACGGTCGACAGATTCATAGAATCGATCGACAAGTTAGTGCAAGAATTTGAAAATCGATTGACATTTGGAGCAAAAACGATTGACATGCTTAAACACGGTCGACCGGTTTGCATGCAGTGGCTCTCAACCGCTCACGGCCAAGAGCCAAAAAATGACTGGTCGACAGGCTATAAGAACTGGTTGACAGCAAGGACCAAAATGGTCGGCCGTTTCTTAGAACTGGTTGACAACTTGTCCTTAGCTTTTTAAAACATTTTGCTCTATTTTCTCCAACACTTTGATACCGATTTTGAAACACATTTAGGAGAATCTTTTGAATCATACAACTTTTTTTTTTTTCCAATCTCCAACAAGATATTTTGATAAAGAAATAATTTGCATTCAGAAGTGTTGAAATTGATTTTCATTTGAACCCAAAAGATGATCGTATAAATTGATTTAGGCCATAGATATAAAACTAATGTTTTTCATCACCAAAACCAAGAGCAAAATAACACATTCTTTGAACACCAATCTTATACAGGATGGTTTGCTAGGGATGCTGAGATATTGTGCCGAGTTGGACGAGTATTACTAGAGTTGCCCGATGTTGATCCTGCAAAACCTAGTGCTATCATAATTCCAGAAGATTGTTTCCAGCTTCTGAGCATCCCAAGTGATCGAGTAACTATGGTTCTTGTTAAGTCAGTAGAGAAGTTATTCGGAGGTGAGTAGATCTGTTGTGCTTGCAGCTGGAATACTAATACTCGGAATTCCGGAAATTTCTACACCTGATAATGATTATATTGGTTTCATGTTGATTAGCATTTCGTGACTGAAAAGGAAGAGAAGATACTCTTAAAAATGTCATCTTTGATGCTAATCCTGTTTTGTTTTCCCTTAATGAGATTTAGCTGATGCATTTAATGATGCAGGTCAAATCATGAATTACACAAGCCTTGGGGATTATGTTAAGGACAATGTCCCAAGCCTGAAGCATTTTATGAGCAAGGGATATGAAAACACAGAAAATATTCCGTCCCTGGCAGCCCTTTCAAGTGCCATGAGGCTGCTTCAAAGGTGCAGAGTATTAGCAACATATGCTGGGGATTTTATGCATATATGATTGATGACTACAATAACACCTTAGTCCAAATATTGACTATTAAATCAATTAACTTTCAAACACAGGTACGAATTTAAGAATAATCATGGTGAGTGGGTCAGAACAATTAATCCTGATTTGGGTCCGGGTATATCTGAACGGGTGTTCAAAGCCTTGAGGACAACAGATGAAAATATTGATGTCTGCCACTCTGTGAAGACTGAACTACGTGAAGCACTGTCTTCTCTCTTGGGGGTACTCTCTCTCTCTCTCTCTCTCTCTCTCTCTCTCTCTCTCTCTCTGTGAGAAAGCATGAACTTTGTAATAGCTATTCTTGTACTTTGCTTGCACATCTATTGGATGAATCATTCACAATCATTAGGAGCTCTTATACATGGAAAGGTCTTCTGAAAATGCACTGGCAAATAGAGATACTCTACCCTAATCACCTATTCTGGTCAAAAAGCGGATTCTTGTTTTGTGGGTGGAGTTTATCCATGGGATGGTATTTCAGTATTTCTGTAAATTTTCCCTACTAATTTCTCCTCCTTTACTTTGTGCTGCTTGTGCAAATTGCAACGCATGTGGTATATTTGTCACTGATATGAACACACATTGTTCTCTGATTAAAGATAACTCCATAACTTGGAGGAGGGGTGATGAAAGTTAAAGATGACTTTGCTTGTTTTTTGCATGGAATGATTGCAGTTGTTTTAGGTCACTCCATAGTATCTGCACTTAGAAAGGGAGCAAGATGTCTCGTTTAAAATAAACAATTTGTCAATTTGATTCAAATTCTCCTTTAAGTTTGAAGTGTAAGATGATGATCATTATGTTCAATACCCTTTTCCACTCAAGGTACCGGGAATTCATTTTATTTTATTATCTAAAATAAACAAGGATGATCTATACTAACACATCCATGACAATTTTGTTACCTTCTTGGATTCAAATCTCACAGTATTGGTTATTTATATCAAGAATGAGTTCGTCCTGGATTCACTAACCAACAACTTACTTTCCCTATCTTTCCCTCATTGTACTTGTCGGATTAATTCTGTAGGATTTTGGTATCCTAGCAATACCAACATTTCCCGGGCCTCCAGCAAAGTTACAGACAGAGCCAACAACACTGGAGACATTTCAAGCCAGGGCTTTTTCCCTGTTGCCTATTGCTGGAATGTCTGGCTTCTGTCAGGTTCTCTCTCTCTCTCTCGCTCTCTCTCTCTCTCTCATGCATGTGTGCATGTCTCCTCATTTATGAGATGTAGGAACTGATTTTGTTTCTGGATCACGGTTAACCACAGGTGAGCTTACCACTGGGGAAGCATAATGGCCTTCCTGTAGCAGTTTCATTGTTGGCAAAGCACGGCTCAGATGGGTTGCTGCTGAATCTTGTTGAGATGCTTTATGAAACTCTCCAGGAACAGATTGATATCGCTGAGAAATCAAGTCCCTGAAGTTGTGGTACATGTCAATATAGGCGTGTTTTTCTTTCTGTGGCTTCTTTTTCTTGATTATACCTTTACCTATGCAATCCGGATTAGTATTCAGCATGAAGATTGATTTGTGAACCTTTGGTTGTTCCTGCAGAAAGCAACCTCATGCACTTCCTATACTTTCTTCCAAGACAAAATTGAAACGTGGAGTCGTTTACTCACAGTGACGGGTCTGGAAAGCTTACAGAACTCAAAAGAAATTCTTCTGCTATGTGGGATTGTATCATAGATGTGAACAAAGACACCAAGAGTGTCTGAGAATCAACTCTTGTTTGTAGTTACTTTCTGTACGGAAATAAGGCTAGATTTCATGGCTATGGTATTCCATCTACCGCTTTGATATGTGATTATTCATGCTTGTAACTTATTCTGTTTCCGTCTTGGGTGCTATTATTTATCAAAAATATGGGTTTGGTTGGCTGTTTTTGAAGGTAATGGTAGGTGAACACTTTGTGTGGTGGTGGGCCCTACTTAATTGACTTGAAAGCATTCTAACTCTCGTGTTCTTTGAGGCTTGTGCCTTATTTTTGAATTAAGTGTAATTTAAATTTTCAATTATAATGCCAGCCAGTGTCCAACCAAATTAACCAATCAACTAAGTTAGTGCTCACTTTATCCCTATTTGAAATAAGGCATTTTTTCTATTATGCCAGTGTCAAAAATGCCCATTATAACTATTATGACAAGCACCAAGAGGTGGAAGTCAAAAACTCAAAAGTCATATCGTACGACTCACCCATGGCTTTCTCCGCCCATCACCAGTCCCTCAACTACGACTCTCTCTTTCTCTCATGTATATATATATAGGTGTATGTATATTTACATACACACGGCCAGTGGGAGACCAGACCATTGAGGGAGGAGATCAATCAGTAGAGCGACGAGGGGAGGGACGGAGTAAGTAAATGGAGGTGACAGCGAGAGCTCCCGGAAAAATCATACTCTCCGGTGAGAACGCCGTTGTGGAGTTCAAATACCTACTGCCGTGGAGTTCAAAGGAACAAAGTCAATGCTGGAAACCTAAAGGCTATCGGAAATTTGTCGCTGGACTTTGCCTGTGAAACCGCCGACGATAAGCTTCCAACGGCTGGAACCACCGCCAGCCATGGTGATTTTTTTTTTTTTTTTTGAATTTTTATTTGTATATCAAAACAAAAAAGAAACAACACCTAGATGATCCATTTCCATCAAAGCTCTAACCTCCCATCGGAGAATGCTCCAACAGACAGACGAGAACCCAATAGAAAATAGTGCGCCAACCCAGCTAAAGCATCTGCCACAAAATCTGATTTGCAAAAGATATGCGAGACCAAACACCAAACACTGCCATGGCCTCTGAATTAAATCCATATCTCTCTCAAAATAGCCCCCATGGTGTCAAGCCTCAACGTACTTGGAGTGGAGAGCTTAATTGCTCTACCTTAGAGTAAGAATGGACTTCCAAGTCGGGGAAAACCCTCTTCAAATAGTAAGAAGGACCTCGACAATTGGATCAATTTAGTCATGGTGGCAGTGCCCAGACGGGCCAGACCATATCCAACTCCCATTATGGTCTAAAACAGTCCCTTCTCTCATAACCAGCCTAGGATCAGCCCTTCAGCTTGTAATCACCCCTCTCTATAGAATAGAAGGCGTCCAAAACAATAATTTGAGAATATGAACACTTTCTCCTCCTTATCTGTATGAGTCGATTCACCTCCACTGTAAATTTGAGACAAAGTGTGGCATATATCGTACTAATTAGATGGAACCCAAAAGGGATGTTTGGATTTAAGAGAGATCTTGAAGCCTAGTGGAGCTAATCAAAATCACTAGCATGCTTAAACACCACAAGGGTACAAAAATTTCAATTGAAAATTTTATTTATTTATAATTTATCAGAATGTAATTTTTGTTTTGATATTTTTCATATTTTATAAATGCAGAGTTTTCTACTAGTTTAGATATCTATAAACGTGTCAATAAATAATTTTTTAAAATTAATATATATATATATACACACATGACTAAATATGCAAGCAAAGGCTTAATTTGAAATCGATATTGTTATTGGAACAATGTGTGATCATGACCTCCTAAATATTCTTATTTGTAAACGATTGTTCGTCAAGCTGTGATATTATATTAGTATGAAGATATAGTATTACAGTTAGATTGAATATTTCTTATAGAAGAGGAAGTTCCTGTTATAAGACCTGCTCTCAAGTTAGCTCATTTGGTTTTAGGAGGAGGATTTGTCCCGAAAAGACTTGGGATTGGCTACTATTAATCAGCTACCAGTCCAGATTTTGAAATGGGTGGCTAATGGAGGAGATGGACCTCTCTAAAGAATTGAAATATCCCTTTAGACTACAAACTAGTTGCTTGCCTCTCTTAAATACCTTAGTTTGGTTTACTAATTTTATCTCATCCATGATTTTGAAATCTTTTTATATGGGAATCAAATTATGTTTAATAATAAACCTTGAAACTTTAAAACACTACTAATTAATAGTAGTAAATCTCAAGGATTTTCTAGGACAAACACTTCCCCCAAAACCAAAAGAAGCCAAACTTGAGATCCCACCCAATAATAAAAACCTTCTCCTTTAGAAGAAATATTCAATGTAACTATGATACCATATCATTATAATGACATGACATTGTATCATAATTCACTGAATAATCGCTTGTAATTATTTTTATAACAATATTAATTTCAAACTAAGCATTGGTTTGGATATCTAGATGTGTGTGTGTGTGTATATATATAATAATTTTAGGGAGAACATTTATTGACACATTTATACCTCATAGGGAAACCTTGCATTCACAAAATATGAAAAATGTCATAACAAACATTACATTTTGGGTAAATAGTTAAATATTTTATAAAATAAAAAAATTTGTTAAGATTTTGTACCCTTTCATTGTTTAAGAATGTTGGTTCAATATTTTGTAACTTAATTTCAAAAATCCTCGTTTAATCTAGGTTCATCCTTCCAAATAATGCTTTCTAGTGATTGTGCATCCATGCTATATTTGGAGGCACTAGAAACCTACAAAAACAAGTAGTAAAATCATTAATTCTGACCCCCAATATAAAATAAATATATTATATTGGCCATCATATGACAAATAGTCCGATTATAGATGAATTTGATCAATCTCTTCATCCATTTCAACATAATTTTTCATGACTATAAAGAGGGCTTGCGAATGTTCCCTAACCCATAATAAACCCTAAACAAACCCCTTTTTGTATAACCATATTATCACAATAACAAATAATAACTAATAACAAATAACAGAATTCCATAATAATGAGCTACAAAAATGCCTATACAACCAAAGCAAAACACTATGTCAAAGCTAAGAAAGTGACTAACACCAACAAGAAGAAATGTGGCACCTACCAAAACTGAGTGACTAAATTAAATTGGAATGAGATGCTCAAATTGTCTATCATATAGGTTTTGTGGCCAAATTGTGATATGAATGTGTGTATATGTGCACACTCATTTAGGTAAATTGTCCCAAGACTTATGTGATCTAGGCCATTTATATAGAGATCCCTTATGGTCTATTTTTTCTCCTAAAGGTCTATATAGTTTATCTTTTATGCTCAAACACCCCATTCATTAGATTTTGGCATAAACATTGTCTCTTAACGCAAACATGGTCTTATGAAATACTTAGGTAGTTCAAGACTCAAAAATTACTTCTTATGTCAATCCTCTCTCTCTCTCTCTCTACACACACCTATATACATGCACGTGCGTGTTTATATCTTTGTGTGCTTTTTCTTTCTCCCTTTAGGTGTATGTGCGCACGCACACACACTCATATATGTTAATTCCTAAATAAATTTAGCAATAGATAGGCCTATTCTTCTATGGATTTTTCATGAAAGATTGCCTATACCTCAATTAAGTAGAGTATATATACTTTATGCCTATATTTATTTAAGGAAGTATGAATGCCCATATTTATTTAGGTAAGTATGAATAATAATTCCTCCATAGATTAGGTAGAGTACATATGTTTATCTCTACCATATAGAAATAGTTGAGCTAGGCATTCATACTTCTCTATATAAAAATAGTTCTAGAGATTTGACTTTTTATGTAATTGGTGTTCAACTTCTAGTTATAATTTCTTCCTATCCATCTATCCTTCTTTGCCACTAGATTTTGACCTAAAACCACAACTACCATTATGCATTTAGAGAGAAATGGTGATGATTCCTACCAATAACCATCATCATTGTTCTCTAGGTTGAAATGAGGGGCCTTTACTACTAGTGTTGTGTGTGCACCATCATAATCGTAGTCATAGGCCCTATAACTCTAATTAGATTCTGCATTTGACTTTTTTCATGATATGAATAAGGCTTTAATTGTCCTCATATGAATTAAAGATCTTCAATGATGTATTATGTGACTACTGTGGGATTTCTCTACCATTAGAAGGAAAATGTGTCAAGAAATCATAAAAACTACTTATCACTTGTAATCTTAAACTAAAGGATTCTAGCATTTGTCTTGATTGAATGCTAACCTTATTTGCTAAATCAATGCCCGATACTTGACATTAGGCCATAAGGATGACACTAAGGCAAGTGTAAGGAAAAGAATCCTTTTTCACCTCAAACATCACCATCCTTAGCATAAAACCAACCAATCTTTTTGTTTCTACCATCTTCTACTAGGCATAATAACTTGAGGATCAAAAGATAACTAAAAATAGATTAAATTTACATAGTTCTTGTGTGGGCAGGCTCGTTGGAGCAATATAAAGCCAAAATCACAAAACAAGCAAAATTTACTTTAGATCAAAGAGAATCTATATGAAATTTGTAATGGAAATGATGGTATATTTCCCCTATGAGTCGGGCACCCCTTTAATATGAAATGTAATTCCAAAGCCTATTCCTCCACTTAATCCTTATTATCAAGAAAAACCATATCGACTTGTAGTTAGACAAAAGAGAAGGACTTTTTATCTAGCTAGAGATCTAATATTAATTACAAAGATTCACAACACAAAATACTTTTTTACCAGAAAAAATTAAGGGTATACTCAAATATTGCAAAAATTAAAAGAGAATTAAATCCATGATCTAATTTCTCCAAACTAGAGTTGCTTGATCCAAGTACAAAAGAATTAGTATACTCAAGGAAAGAAAAAAGTGGATTGAAAGGGAAGAAAAGCTACCATTGTTGGAGATTGGCAAGGATCGATTAGGATGATCGACTATGATGGCAACAATAGTTGAAAAGATTTCTTACTCTTCATTTGCGATGAAGAGTTAGGTTTTGAAAATAAAAAGGGGATTGAAACAAGGGTTGAATAGAAAAGGTAATCGATGTGATTTTAAATATTGAATAAATTATCTTTAGACCCTCACATGTTGTAGTTTAAATTATTTATTTAAACATCAATTTATTTAGTTATTTGGCATAAATATATTTTTTTATACGAACAATGTTAATTAAACACATTACATTAGTTAAATTTTAATTAATTTAAATTTAATAAAAAAAACAAACTCTTAACTGTAATTACACCTTATAATTGCATTTACAGAGTCTTTCATAATTAAAAAACCCTACAATTGCTAATCAACACACAAGATTAGAGAATATGTGATGCAATTAAGGCTCTAATTTTAAAGATGAGACTTGTGGGATTTAAAATAAACTTAATGCTATTATTAAAATATAAACATTTAAAAATTTTTATTGAAATGACAAAAAAAAACACAATCCAAAATTGAAATAAGTTGCCACAATTGATAAAATTAATTTTTCATCCAAAATTAAAAACACAATAAAAATTTGATTTTGTAATAATTTATCCATTTATTTTTCATAATTTACTATTTTCTTAAGTAGTGTTTGTTAACTCAGATATATATCAAAAAAAATAAAATTTAAAAAGTATTTCAAATAAAAATATTTTTTATTTTATTTGTTAAATTTATTGGATGACCATTAAAAAAGAAATCACATAATTTCTTGTTTGTATTTTTTCAAATAAATTTATTTCTTTTCCATCCGAATAAATTTATATTGATCTTTACAGATAAAAAAAATAACGCATGTGTTCTCTAATATATTTTAAAAAATTTAAAATACTTCATAATTTTATCTTAATTATTTTATATCTTAATTCAAAAAATATTTTAATTTTATCTTAATATAATTTTACATTAATACGCTACTCAATTTAATAAACGCTACCTATGGTTGCCATTGAGGCTCTCCATCTTCCAACTTCTCCTCTCCTCTCCTTTGCTATCTTTCCCATCCAGTCATAAGCCCCTTCCAAATTGCTGATTGGCCGGCCAGAATTACCGGTTTCTCCCCAACAAGCTACAGACAATCGCTGCAATGCCTTGCCATTATACGGAACTCCTTACGGCAAAATGGTCACACGACCAACACTCTTGCTAAGCGACCTGGCTTCAGTTGCATTGAAGGCAAGCGCAGAGAGAGAGAGAGACAGGCTATGGAGTCGGATTACGGAGCTTTCATGGAGAAAATTACTCTAGAACCGTACCCTTCAGCTCATGAACTTCCTTTGAAGACTCTCACTTTTGCGGTTAAAGACATGTGAGTCCCTTCACCTTCAGTTCTCATACTCTGTTACTCAACTAAATTATTCGAATTTACTTATAATCAATCGTTTAATTTTGTGGGATACCGTCTTTATACTTGTTTCTAATCCATTCCATTCTGGGTACTCTCTTTTTCGGTCTTGCTTCCATGAATTTGCTATATCTGAATGTGAATGTGAATGTGAATGTGAATGTTGTTAACCTGTGTCATATTGGTATGAGTATTTTGCCATGCTCGACTCTACTTGTTGAACGTACATAGAAATAAACCTTCGATCGTTGGAATCTTAAATCCCTGATTTTGCAGAGCGTTTCAATGGGTTATTTCTTTTAATTTTGAAAATTGGATGCAGATTTGATGTGGATGGATATGTTTCTGGGTTTGGAAATCCCGATTGGGCACGGACTCATTCGGCTGCCATGTCGACGGCGCCAGCCATTTTAGCAGTCTTAAGGGGTGGTGCTACATGTGTGGGTAAAACTGTCATGGATGAAATGGCATACAGGTCTGAATCAGCACCTCTTCTTACGGATAACAGTTCTATTCTTGTTGGATGGGGCATTCGAAGGTGACAATTGTGAATGTTGAATTATGAGTTCAGAACTCTTACCCATTTCCTTTTTACTGAAAAGGGGAAGTATGGATTCACTTGAGATGCCAAGATGAATAACAAATTTTGAAAAACTTTGATGGTTTTATAACTTATAAGACATCATCTTTTTTTTTTTTTCCCCGGTCTCCTACATTTCTTAAAGATATTTAGTACTCACAGATGGTTCTCAATTAACCTATTGGAATCATTATCTTTCAGTATCAATGGAGAAAATAAACACGATGGGACACCCAAAAATCCATCTGCACCAGATCGGGTACCTGGAGGGTCTTCCAGTGGATCTGCCGTTTCAGTTGGTGCAACGCTTGTAGATTTTGCCTTAGGTGAGATTTGGCATTACTATAAGTCGTTGTATAGGATTTGGATATCTCCTTAAGTTGGAGCAGATGGTTTTATTTGTCACAGGTACTGACACTGGGGGAAGTGTAAGAGTTCCTGCAGCATTCTGTGGGATTTTGGGGTTTCGGCCTTCTCATGGTGCTGTTTCAACCACTGGGGTCATTCCCATGGCACAGAGTTTTGACACTGTGGGTAAGAATCAGTATTTTCAACTCACAATCAACTGGAAGTATTTTACAATTAGTATTTTCTAACATGTTCATTTTTAGAGCTGAAAATTGTTCAAATGGATTTTGACCCTAAAGGTGAACTCTCTTATATCATGTTAGAACTGTAATGTACCATGTCACAGGATGTTCTGTTTCTGTTATAACTTCTACCAAGGCAGGTTTTTAAATCACTGTCTCCAACTTGTACCTTGTTGATATGAATACTACATAATCAGAAGAAAGGATTTGTCGATCCTTATGTATTTTACACTGTTATGTTTAAGTAATATGCTACTCCAAATTGAATAAGTACAATCATATCTACGATAATAACTTACTAGAAAAAGTGAATGGGATAATATTAGTTTCATGAACCGATTTTACATATGATTTAGACTACCCAGTCACTTTATAGTTCCTGCTGAATTAAAAGTTAGAATTAAATTTTTTGGAGGATCAAGGCAGCATTCTTATGTCAATGCAATTTGCTTATTATCTGATTAATATATAGATATTATTGGAGAATAGTCACACCTGTAATGATTTGAATCAACATTTTCGTTCTAATATAATTGTATAGCAATGGCACCACAACCCAAGAGAGAAGGGGGGTGAATTGGGTTAATTAAATTTTTTTATTGAAAATGAAATCTTTTTGCTAAAAATAAGGATTTAGTGAAAGTGATATTGAATGGTGGAAATGCTTAACAAAATAAATGGAATGAAAGATAAAGACAGTAGAGGGACACACAATATTTATAGTGGTTCAGCCAAATGGCCTAATTCATTCCGTTAGGTTCTCACTAAAGATTTTAAACCCTTCACTATATCCTCCTACTTGATCACAGGTAGGCCCTTTAGTCTCCAAGACTATGAAATATAACCTCCTATAATTAATTTAGGCCCTCTAGCACACTTGTTAGGAAAATACAATAAGAATTTAATAAGAGAGGATCTGAGAGAGGAATCTCTCACAAGATACAAGGCTTGAAAGCAATTAATACAAAGGAAGATCAAATCCTTTAAAAGAGAGAAAATTTAACACTTTGAACACTTGACAGTAGATGATACAATAAACACTTGTAATAAATTCTCTAAGAGTTTTAAATAATCCACTAGCCCTCTATTTATAGTGCATCACGAGCCATTTGAAAAATTTGGCCATTTGTGGTAGTTGGGGGGCATTTAATGAGCTGCCGGACTAGCCGTTGGAGAAGTTTGTTACAAAAACGATGGACATATTCATAAAATCGGTCGACAGGTTAGTGCAAGAATTTGAAAATCGGTTGACATTTGGAGCAAAAACGGTCGACTGGTTTGCATGTAGTGACTGTCGACCGCTCACGGCTAAGAGCCCGAAAATCACCGGTCGATAGGTTATAAGAGCCGGTCGACAACAAGGACCAAAATGGTTGACCGTTTCTTAGAACCGATCAACAACTTGTCCTTAGCTTTTTAAAACATTTTGCTCCATTTTCTCCAACACTTTGATACCGATTTTGAAATACATTTAGGAGAATTTTTTGAATCATACAACTTTGTCTTTCCAATCTCCAACAAGATATTTTGATAAAGAAATAATTTTATATTTGAAGAAGTGTTGAAATTGATTTTCATTTGAACCCAAAAGATGATCTTATAAATTGATTTAGGGCATAGATATAAAACTAATGTTTTCATCATCATCAAAACCAAAACCAAAACCAAGAGCAAAATAACACATTCTTTGAACACCAATCTTATACAGGATGGTTTGCTAGGGATGCTGAGACATTGTGCCGAGTTGGACGAGTATTACTAGAGTTGCCCGATGTTGATCCTGCAAAACCTAGTGCTATCATAATTCCAGAAGATTGTTTCCAGCTTCTGAGCATCCCAAGTGATCGAGTAACTATGGTTCTTGTTAAGTCAGTAGAGAAGTTATTCGGAGGTGAGTGGATCTGTTGTGCTTGCAGCTGGAATACTAATACTCGGAATTCCGGAAATTTCTACACCTGATAATGATTATATTGGTTTCATGTTGATTAGCATTTCGTGACTGAAAAGGAAGAGAAGATACTCTTAAAAATGTCATCTTTGATGCTAATCCTGTTTTGTTTTCCCTTAATGAGATTTAGCTGATGCATTTAATGATGCAGGTCAAATCATGAATTACACAAGCCTTGGGGATTATGTTAAGGACAATGTCCCAAGCCTGAAGCATTTTATGAGCAAAGGATATGAAAACACAGAAAATATTCCGTCCCTGGCAGCCCTTTCAAGTGCCATGAGGCTGCTTCAAAGGTGCAGAGTATTAGCAACATATGCTGGGGATTTTATGCATATATGATTGATGACTAGAATAACACCTTAGTCCAAATGTTGACTATTAAATCAATTAACTTTCAAACACAGGTACGAATTTAAGAATAATCATGGTGAGTGGGTCAGAACAATTAAACCTGATTTGGGTCCGGGTATATCTGAACGGGTGTTCGAAGCCTTGAGGACAACAGATGAAAATATTGATGTCTGCCACTCTGTGAAGACTGAACTACGTGAAGCACTGTCTGCTCTCTTGGGGGTACTCTCTCTCTCTCTCTCTCTCTGAGAAGGCATGAACTTTGTAATAGCTATTCTTGTACCTTGCTGGCACATCTATTGGATGAATCATTCACAATCATTAGGAGCTCTTATTACATGGAAAGGTCTTTTGAAAATGCACTGGCAAATAGAGATACTCTACCACTAATCACCAATTCTGGTCAAAAAGCGGATTCTTGTTTTGTGGGTGGAGTTTATCCATGGGACGGTATTTCAGTATTTCTGTAAATTTTCCCTACTAATTTGTTCTCCTTTCCTTTGTGCTGCTTGTGGAAATTGCAACGCATGTGGTATATATGTTACTGATATGAACACGCATTGTTCTCTGATTGAAGACAACTCCATAACTTGGAGGAGGGGAGGTGAAACTTAAAGATGACTTTGCTTGTTTTTTCCATGGAATGATAGCAGTAGTTTTAGGTCACTCCATACCATAGTATCTACACTTAGAAAGGGAGCAAGATGTCTCATTTAAAATAAACAACTTGTCAATTTGATTCAAGTTCTTCTTAAAGTTTGAAGTGTAAGATGATGATCATTATGTTCAATACCCTTTTTCACTCAAGGTACCGGGAATTCATTTTATTTTATTATCTAAAATAAACAAGGATGATCTATACTAACACATCCATGACAATTTTGTTACCTTCTTGGATTTCAACCTCACAGTATTGGTTATTTATATCAAAAATGAGTTCGTCCTGGATTCACAAACCGACAACGTACTTTCCCTATCTTTCCCTCATTGTATTTGTCGGATTAATTCTGTAGGATTTTGGTATCCTAGCAATACCAACAGTTCCCGGGCCTGCACCAAAGTTACAGACAGAGCCAACAACACTGGAGACATTTCGTGCCAGGGCTTTTAGCCTGTTGTCTATTGCTGGAGTGTCTGGCTTCTGTCAGGTTCTCTCCCTCTCTCTCTCTCTCAAGCATGTGTGTATGTCTCATTTATGAGATGTATGAACTTATTTTGTTTCTGGGTCATGGTTAACCACAGGTGAGCTTACCACTGGGGAAGCATAATGGCCTTCCTGTAGCAGTTTCATTGTTGGCAAAGCACGGCTCCGATGGGTTGCTGCTGAATCTTGTTGAGATGCTTTATGAAACTCTCCAGGAACAGATTGATATCGCTGAGAAATCAAGTCCCTGAAGTTGTGGTACATGCCAATATAGGTGTTTTTTCTTTCTGTGGCTTCTTTTTATTGATTATTCCTTTACCTATGCAATCCGGATTGCCATCCAGTATGAAGATTGATTTGTTAACCTTTGGTTGGTCCTGCAGAAAGCAACCTCATGCACTTCCTATACTTTCTTCCAAGACAAAATTGAAACGTGGAGTCGTTTACTCACAGTGACGGGTCTGGAAAGCTTACAGAACTCGAAAGAAATTCTTCTGCTATGTGGGATTGTATCATAGATGTGAACAAAGACACCAAGATTGTCCGAGAATCAACTCTTCTTTTTAGTTACTTTCTGTACAGAAAGAAGGCCAGATTTCATGGCTATGGTATTCGATCTACCGCTTTGATATTTGATGATTCATGCTTGTAACTTATTTTGTTTCCATCTTGGGTGCTATTATTTATCAAAAATATGGGTTTGGTTGGCTGTTTTTGAAGGTAATGGTAGGTGAACACTTTGGAACTGTGTGGTGGTGGGCCGGCCTTAATTGACTTGAAAGCATTCTAACTCTCGTGTTCTTTGAACTCTGCAAACCATTGTCTTTGTCGAACATCGGCAACAATTATGAGGCTTGTGCCCTATTTTTGAATTATTAAGTGTGATTTAAATTTTGAATTATAATGCCAGTTTCAATCAATCAACTAAGTTAATGCTCACTTTATTCTATTTGAAATAAATATTTTTTTTATTACGTCAGTGTCAAAAATGTCCATTATTAACATTGACAAATGATAGGTATCGAGAGGTGGAAGCTAGATGTCTCATGCAAAAATCGAATGATTGAATGAGTAATATATCGATGTTAATTAGGTGACTTCTGAATTTGATTCTTGTCTTACGTGAAAGTCAAAATTTTAATTTATAATTTATATTTTTAAAACGTAATTGAGCATCAAAACGTGGGAAGCAACTCATAAGTCATATCGTACGACTCTCCCATGGCTTTCTCCGCCCATCACCAGTCCCTCAACTACGACTCTCGTCTTTCTCTCACGTGTACGTATATTTACGTACACACGGCCAGTGGGAGACCTGACCATTGAGGGAGGAGATCAATCAGCAGAGCGACGAGGGGAGGGACGGAGTAAGTAAATGGAGGTGACAGCAAGAGCTCCCGGAAAAATCATACTCGCCGGCGAGCACGCCGTCGTGCACGGATCTACGGCGGTGGCCGCCTCCATCGATCTCTATACTTACGTCTCTCTCAGCTTTCCCGCTGATTCTGGTACACCGCCACCACCCCTCACTTTTGCATTTCCAATATTTTTGGGCTCTTCTTGCTCTTCGTCTCGTTGAATTCGCTGGAATTAGTCATTCATTCAATGTCTCTACGTGTTAATTCCTAATGGTTGGTCATGGGTTTTGCCATTCAATTGGTAATTGATTGGTTGATATGGGAATTTGTCAAATTTATGCGACCATAGTGAAGAGAGAGGCCGAGCAGACTATTTTGGAAGTCTTTTGTGGATTAATTGGGTATCCCTTTTCATGGAAAAGAGGTTAATTTCACAATTGGAAAGAAATTTTATCAGATATTTTGCGCAAACCACTAAGATGAAAAGTTTCAGTATACCTTCTTGCTGGAAAATTGAGATTACCAAAACTTAGCAATTAGAAATGGAGGCGGCTTTCTCTAACTTTAATTAGTAAGACAGTTTAGATGAACAAATCAGGGAGTCAAATTGTTAAAAATGGAAAACAAAAGGAAGAATAAACAAACAAAGAAGCATGTGAATGAAAAACTAGTAATGGTTGTAGAACATGGTATTTGTACTGGTCACAGAATAGTTTTATTGGAGCATCAAGGCAGGCAATCAGAGGAATAGGCACCACGATTGTAAATTCATTTTTCCTAGTAGCAAAACCTTCAGCGCTAACGCCATTCCTTTGCTATATCCTAATTTGATGCATTTTCTGGTTTTCAATTGTCTTAGCCTCTTAGGCAATTATATGTTGGTTTCTGTCAAAATCATGTGAAAATATTGAATGCTGTTGTTGTCATTACTATTCTCTTGTTTAAGTGACAGTTCTTTTTTTTTTTTTTTTTTTCATATTGATGCTATTACTAAATCAGTACTAACAGATTAGCAATTTGTGAATTCTGTATTTATATTGACAGTGCTTAGCTTTTCCTGTGCTAAGAGCAATAATTGAAAAAATACTATCTTAACCTGTGGTATTTGCTTCCCTTAATATGTTAATTTGTTTTTTTATTTGACATTTTTTTGTTGACTGGGTTTCTCATCACTGCTATCTTACTCGAATAGATGATGGCGATCACTTAAAACTTCATTTGAAGGATATGGCCTTAGAATTTTCTTGGTCAATTGTAAGAATTAGAGAAGCACTGGGTGAGATGGGTACTCAAATTCCTTCATCACCCTTGTCATGCTCACCAGAAGCCATTAAACTACTCGCAGCTCTAGTTGAAGAACAAAATATTCCGGAGGAAAGACTTACAATTGCTTCTGGGGTTACGGCATTTCTTTGGCTATACACATCCATCCAAGGGTGTGTATAATTATATTTTCTTACTATAGCCCCTAACATTCAGATTTTTTACCTGGCTCCATTGATGTGTCAGGTATAAACCTGCAAAGGTGGTTGTCACTTCTGAGCTCCCACTTGGCTCTGGCCTGGGTTCTTCTGCTGCATTGTGTGTATCACTCTCAGCGTCCCTGCTTGCTTTGTCAGGCTCTATGACTCTAGATTTCAGTCAGCAAGGATGGCTAACGTTGGGAGAGAATGAGCTGGAATTGGTCAATAAATGGGCCTTTGAAGGCGAAAAAATAATCCACGGGAGGCCATCTGGAATTGACAACACAGTGAGCACCTATGGTATGTGATCTCTCGTAAAACCTGCTTGATGCAACATTTCTGCATTTTAGGAAAGCACCTTCTCTTTGTGCACTCCTGCCCCTTTGGTTCATCCAAATGACTGAGATTTAAGAGTGATTAAGCTGTGTACAAATGGGAATCTATGCATTTTAAGTTGCTAGCAGTGTGAAGTCATGAAAACGAAATGATTTCAGAAAATTGAGCAAAGGAAGTCGGAGAAATAATGCACTTTGTATTTGTGAAGGGAAGAGGAGTACAATATCTTTTCCAGAATTTAGTTAAGCAATTTGGGAACATTTGACTGTTTGGAAGCCGTGCATGAAATTCATAAGGAAATGTTCTTTCATTTTCATGGATAGTGCTTATCATAAATAAAAAAGTGAGAGAAAAAAAAAAAAAAACCTTAGAGACTCAGAATAGGAAGATGACACTCAGTTGCTATTATGTATAAAATCCCTCCTAGAGATCTCGTTGAGCTAAAACTTGGTATGATTAGGCCCCTAATTTTAACTGAAAATCCCATTCTACCCTTCTGATTTGACATTCTTAAAAGAACAGACTGAATGATGAAAAACCCCTTGCGGAGTTCTGTTTTCTTGCCCTTGCCCCCTGCTTCTCCCTTTCTTGCCGATCTAAATCCTCAGATTCATTACATTTACTCTCTTGCTAGCAATCTTCTTAATATCATTTACCATCTCTCTCTACTTGCTCAGTCTCTCTTGTTATCTCTTTGGCATCATAGGAAGCCCACTCAAAACCACCTGCTTTCCCTACTTAATTTGAAGGACATCAGCTTTCCTTTCCTTAGCCTTCTCTCTGTCCCAACCATCATTGAAACCTTTTACCTACAAACACCCATCACCCATCTGTAGCCTCCACTTCCAAGGAATTATTCAATGGCAATAGACAAAACAATCCCAGGCACCATCTTTTGTTCTTCAATTAGATGAATACATTAGCCATGATTTTAAGTAAACATATATGCATGCCTTATATTAAAAATACATAAATCTTTATGTTTGCTTATATGTGTATATAACACACACACACAACTATATATATATATATATTCATTTCTCCCAAAAGCAAGGGGGAGTTTTGGTTTTATCATCCCTTTATAATGTCACTTGTCATTTTCCATCCAGTTCTCGTAACTGAACCCTAAGGGAGATAAAGTCAGTATTTTTTATCGAAGTAAGAGGTAAATCGATGCACTTTTTTCAGACGTGGGTTAAATTGAGATTAGGCGATAGTTTGAGAGAGATTTCTGTAATTAACATTCATTTTTTAAATGTATTTCAACATGGAATGTGCAACAATTAGATATGGCTTAGAAACAAACTTTTTTGGTGGTTGTGATTTCTTTGTTGATAGATCATAAATACCTAAACGTTCTTCTCATATCGTATAAAGTTTCTCACCTTTCTAACTTATTTAGTGCCAGAGAGATCAGGATTTTGGTATTTAATGATGAAATTTTTTTACAGGCAACATGATCAAGTTTAGATCTGGGGAGTTGACACGCCTCAAGTCCAATATGCCAATAAAGATGCTTATAACTAACACAAGAGTCGGGAGAAACACAAAAGCATTGGTGGCTAGTGTTTCAGAGAGGAAAGACAGGCACCCAAATGCTCTGGCTGCTGTGTTTAAGGCTGTTGATTCTATCAGCAATGAAGTGGCTACCATTATTCAATCATCTGCGCATGATGGCATTGCTACAACTGAGAGGGAACATAAACTAGAAGAACTAATGGAGATGAATCAAGGGTTGCTTCAATGTATGGGGGTCAGCCATGCTTCAATAGAAACTGTTCTTCAAACTACACTGAAATACAAATTGGCCTCCAAGTTGACAGGAGCTGGCGGTGGAGGCTGTGTTCTGACGCTATTACCATCCCGTATCCTTTCCATCATTTTTCTTATGAATTATCTTGGATTTTATATCTCTTTAGTTTCTTTCTAATTGCGATTACTTTCCGATGACCCTTTTTCTTTTGAGTATTAGAACATGTTTCCATAATTTCTATACCAACTGTGCAACCAACCTATGCTCAAAATTGCTCTACAAAATCTACAACACTGAGGGATGAGTTGACTTTACTTGAGCCAACTATACGAGATAGACAAGGTTTTTCTTTTGAATCTAATTTCACCAAAGGCCCTCCAGCTTACGCCAAATGACTAAAATCAAGGCCAAAGGCATGAAAATCCAATCCTTTCTCTCAAGTCTCTTTCTCAGTTTCCTCTTCTTTTCCAATTTATACATAACCTCTACCCCTGCTACTGCATCGTTTTCTTGTTTTTCTCTTCTCTCCTCCTCCTCCTCCTCCTCCCTTAGTTCTGCATCGCTAATTCCGTATAAGTTGTTAACCACTCCACAATACAGATTACAGGATGCAGAAAGTTCAGCCATTTGTCTTTCTTTTGCTTTGAGACATGACAGACAAAGAATCAAATATGTTGTGCTAAATATAATGGGCTTTTGGCTACTTGATTTCTGTTAGGACTCATTTGAAGCTCCATTAAAGGACAGATTTAGTTCAGTGAGAGAATCCTTAGTGTAAAATTGCAATATCCCTGTTGTGAGTCTTCTGACTTGTCATGAAAGAACTAAAAAATGTGAGGAAGCAAACCATTTCATATTCCCTATATTAATTTATGAATCTTTGTGTGTAACATTACTTGTGCTGTTTCTTAGACCGTACCTGTATGTGCCGTTGTTTTTCTTTGACTGTATGTGTGTCAGTGCTTTTAGGAGCTGATGTTGACAAAGTAATTGCAGAGCTCGAGTCCTGCGGTTTCCAGTGTTTGATTGCTGGAATTGGTGGAAAAGGTGTCCAAATTTGCTTCAACTCTTCTGCCTGATTTCTGCAGGAGCAGCTACCAATCATAGCAAGGATGTACTCTGCTAGTATTTTTTTTGTTTTTTAAACTGTACCACTCCAAATTAAGAGCGTGAATCTCGAACTCAGAGATGTTGAACTCACTCGTTAATGTTATATTAATATTATCTTAAACTCACTCGTTAATGTTGTATTAATATTGTCTTGTAATTGAATTGAATTGAATTGGTAATGTTGAGTAATGCAATGGGACTTTGCTTCTCCCTCCATTCTGAAGTTATTTCTGTACGTACATTTTTCGGCTTATTATCTGTTTTCTTTTTCATAAATTTGGTTTAACTTTTGTGATTCAGAAAAACCCAAAAAGGATGGCTTCCCGGGCTAAACCCTGTTTGGTTGCATGTTTAGTCTTGCCCTTAGTTATGCTATTCTCGTTTTCTGTAAACCCGATTTGGGTTTAATTAACTCAGGACTCTAGACTGTTGGGACTCCTCAGAATGTAAATTGAGGTTTAAATTTTTAATTAATTATATTTACATATTTAGATATTAAAAATAAAATGTAGAACCCTTTTGAATAATTTCATTGAGTTGTTAAATTGATCTTAATTTTGATAATTTCATCGAATCGGACTTTATCGATAATGAAATCCACTCGACACTGCGAATAGAAGAAGCTCGAGCTTTCATTTGGGATGAAGTTTGATCGGACTTTATATGGACAAAGTAGTTATGAGGTAACGAGATAGTATAATGACAATCGACGTGAGACGCTGCGACGAGACAATGGTAGAATGCAGCGAGGATGGCATGAAGTGTTGCAACAGGGTGATGGTAGGATGCAACGGCAATCGTGCAAAGCGTTGTAGCGGGGTGACAACAGCATGCATTGACAGTCAACGATCGATAAGCAATAATAAGGAAAGAAGAGACGGAACTTGCTGAAAGCAAGGATAACAGAGGAGAGAGGAGGTGACTAAGGGCAAGGATGATGAATTTGCAAATTGGATAAGGACATTTTTGTCTCTTAGCACCTTCGATCATCTCTCAGCCATCCTCATTCGGACAAAGTAACATTTTTCATGTATGTATATATTCAACGACTTTGATCTCAATGAACACACAGCTTACTAGTAGCAGTTATTATAACAAACATAACGAACTGTTGGTAACGTAACGATGGAGCTTCATATTTCATGCACATTCTCTGCCCAAACCGTTCAGCCATTGACGATTGTTCCCCCTGCATAAACAAGCAAAAGCTCAATCGATGAACATTTACCCACCAAGAAAAGGAAAGGAAAGGAAAAGAAAAGCAACTGTATACCATTGGGGTGGAGGACCTGGCCAGTGATGTAGGAAGAGTCTGCATTGGAAGCAAGGAAAACATAGGAAGGGCCAATCTCAGCCGGCTGGCCCGCCCGCTTCATGGGCACCTCGGACCCGAATTTCGCCGTCTCTTCCTTGTCGAAGGACGCCGGGATCAGCGGCGTCCAGACCGGACCGGGGGCGACGCCATTGACGCGGATTCCACGGCCGACTAGCTGAAGAGCAAGCCCTCTGGTGAAGGCCACAATTGCCCCTTTCGTGGCTGTGTAGTCCAGCAGCTCCGGATTGCCCTTGTATGCCGTCACTGAGGTCGTGTTTATGACGCACGCTCCTTCCTTCATGTGTTCCAAAGCACGCCTGCCATGTGTTTGTAAAGAAGTCCCTCAGAAAACGTTCATCCTTTTTTATCATTTTCTGTATAAGAAGTTACCTGCACATGAAGAAGTAAGAGAAGATGTTGGTCCTGAAGACTCTCGAGAGCCGCTCCTCGTCAATCTCCTCGACAGATATGGCCTTGTACTGCTCGGCAGCGTTGTTGACGAGAATGTCGATTCGGCCATAGGCGTTGGCCACCTGCTCCACGACTTGCTTGCAGTTGTCGTCGAATCCCAAGTCTGTGGGTACTGCCATGGGGTCCTTGGCGTCGCTGCCCTTTGCTTCTCTTAGCATATAGAGGGTGTGCTGCGCGTCTTTGTCCTCGTGGGACTTCAAGTAGGTGAAGGCCACGGTTGCGCCCTCCAGCGCGAAGTAGTGGCACACCGCCCGCCCTATGCCGGAGTCGCCGCCGGTCACAAGCGCCACCTTCCCCTGCACAATGATGAATATTCTCTTAACAAACACAAATGGTATCAGAACTGCTCATATAACAAATGGTAATTACTTACTTGGAGCTTGTTAGAGGGCTTGTAGTGGGGGTGGGTAACTTGAGGGGTAGGGTCCATGATATGCTCCTTCCCCGGCTGGCTCTCCTGCTTCTGCGGCGGAAACTGCTGCTGCCCACTTGACGTCATTGTCACAAACAACAATCTGATATTCTGCAGGCTGACCGGAAACCCACTGATTCTTCTGGGGATTCCGCAAGGATGAAGACAACGCCCAACAGCAGTAGTTGTCGCAACTGATAGGATTCCTGAAGAGGCGACAACACAAGATAGCATATACGAGAAAGAAGCCTCTGATCTGTGGGGCTGACACTGAGAATGATTGTTGCAACCATTATGTATAGAAGTGTGAAGGTGCGTGAGGATGCAGCTACGTGGCAAGAGGGAAGGGCTTAGGTGTCCTCCCGGGCCTCATGCTGTGGACACGTGTCCGCCGGCCGATCTGGAGGGGAGGTATTCCTCCCCCCCTTCTCTCTCCCACTTATGTCTCAGTTGGGTTGCATGTTTGCGACGTGTAGAGCTCGTGGCGGCATAGCTGTGATAAGGATGCATTAGTCGGTGCTCTTCATTTCTTAATTTATTTGTTTGAACACCACGGCCACCGGCGCCGCTACAAGGCCATGTGTCAATATTTCCTTCCTTCTAAATATGTCAACTAGATTTCCATCTAAGTCCAAGATATATGCTACTTGTGCGCCAAACAGGAGCAGGAAATTCCCTCTAAATCTAGAAGAAACTCGCTGGCTCTCTTGGTTGTTGAGATAAACAAAGAAAGAAACCATGGCTTCGTCTCTTCAGCTCTCTCCACTCCTCTTTCTGCTTCTCCAGGGCATTCTGCTACCTAGTCTCATCTACTGCAATGGTACTCTCTCTGGGTTTTTGTTTTTTGTTTTCCTATTTCTCTTTCGTTGTCTACCGTTCCCATGCATGTTCAGGTTTGTAAGCTGTATTCTCGCTTTACATCTTTAATTAGGACGTGCAAAGCATCATTAGTACGACTATTGCTCAACCTAATTTGAGTTTTGGCAGAAGCCAGTGCCACCACTTTTCTGATGGGTGCTAGCTAGTTGCTCCTCTGCTTCCATATCTGTTAAACCTTGAGAGGATTCCTTTCATGGACGACATAACATGTATGCTTTTTTAACATGTAGATTGTAGGGGTAAAGTCAAAGTAAAGTCAAATGTACCAATGTTTGTCAGGTCTGCTTAGTTTGGCTGAAAACCCTTGCTTTATAGTAGCTTCATCCCTGGATTTGTAAGACTATGACACAGTAATATTTTATCCCTTGAACTAAAAGACCAGATATAATTTGGTACAATAACAAAATAGCTCTCGTAAGGTTGTGGATTTAGAGTTGTCACAATATACTTTTTGTAAAATAAGAGTTGTACAAAAAACAAGGCTGCGTATAATTAAAAAACAAAACCGGAAACAGGGGTTAGATCTGCCCAAATAGGTGGGTTCTGGTATAAGTGAACACCTGGCGGATCAAAAACTGAATCATGATTTCTACCTAAAACTGGTCTTAGTAAAGCTTTCCTCTCTGTACAACAGATAAGCGTTCTCAGTGTCTATGCTAATATTGGGCACAAACTTTTCTACCTCATTTTCATTAGTTTTTGTGTCTTGATGCTTTGTCTATTGTGATTACTATATATATGTGTTACAGGTGATGAAAACAATCTTCTTCAAGGAATTAACAGTTACAGGCAATCGCTAAGCCTACCGACACTTTGGAAGAACGATAAAGCAGGGTGCCTTGCCGATGAAATAGCCAACCAGTTGGAGGACCAACCATGTGGCAGTCCCACCGGCCCCATCACCACGTCGAGCTCCCAAACTCAAATTACCAATTACCCGGGGCTTCTCAGGAAGTGCAAAATCAACATAAGTACGACGATGGACGGGGTGGTATTACCGGTTTGTGTTCCTAAGCTTGTTCCCACTTTGGTCCTGACAAACTACACGAGCACCGAGTACTCGAGGTACATCAACGATTCCAAGTACACCGGGGTCGGCTTAGGCTCAGAAGATGATTGGATGGTGGTCGTCTTGACGACGAACACACCATCCGGAAGCTTTGTCAGCGCCGCCGAGGATCTGGTTCCTAAGGCTGCCCGGTGGATGGGTCACTGCTTGATAATTTTGCTGTTGGGAGTGCTGCTTCTCGTGCTGTAGCTAATGCATGCAACTCTTTGGTTGCCTCTTGTGCAGGAAAAATGTAGCTTTGTGACCTTAGAGGGGATCTAATTTAGTACCAGCATTAGTGTCTTATCATCTTCTTCTCATTGTAATGTAATATATATCTTCCACTGGGATGAACTTTTTAAGTATGCTAGCTGATCTTTTCTGTTCCAGATGCTTGTTTTAAGGAATGTCAATGTGGCCTTGTTAATGCAACTAAACCCGAGCTTGCAATTGCTTGGTTGCTCCTAAGTTCAAACAAAATGGAAACTCACTCTAGACCCTTAAATTTGTTCAACTTTGTCTCCAGGGCAGGTTTTGTGATCTTTTGGATGGTTTTTCCTGTTTGTTTCCTGGGAAAATTGTCTTGATCTTGCTGATTGACAGTTTCAGATATGCATGTATGTATTTCCACCCTTTTCATTGACCTGCACTAAGTTCTTGACATTCAGTTTGATTATGTTCCAAATACTCAAAATTTCCCCAAACATGATGGATGGTTTAAATTTTGTATAATAATATAAAAGATATAATTATCTTAAAGCCTTTCTGAATGAAATGATAATTCATAAGTTAACCTAACTATCTATTACTTGTAATTAGAAATCTCTACCAATTAAGCATTAAAGGTATCTAATGGGCAATCTATATAGCTCCACCACCTACTTTGGATGCACAGATAAATGCAATGAAATTTTAGTGAATTTTGTGTGAATCCACTTCTAATTTGTATGACTTTCATATTTTTCAACACATTTCTAAAAGGTTAAATTTTATATTTTTAATAAACATAGTGAAAGATATCGAATTTTGATATTATATATAACATTGAGATCAAATATTCATTCATAATTATTCACTTACGAGTGTTGATAATGGTAATGTTTGTTAATTAAGATATGAATTAAAAAAAATTACATATAAAAGCATTCAAAACAAAAGTAATTTTTATTATATTTGTTAAAGTTATCTGATAATTTTTAAAAAAAAATCACTTAACTTCTTATTCGAGATTATCTAAATATATTTCTCTCTCCCCTTCAAATAAATTTATTTTAAATCTTACGGATACAAAAAAATACTCGTGTGCTCCCTAAAATATTTTAAAAAATTTAATAAACATTCTGATAAAAAAATGTTAAAATATTTCTTATCCTTATCTCCATTATTTTATATTTTAATCTGAAAAATATTTTAATATTATCTTGATATAATTTTACTTATTTTAACAAATATAACCTTATTTAAAAGAAGATATTTAAAAAGAATCCAACGTCTCCATTCTTCCTCCTAATTCTATCTTTCTAAAATTGAGGTGTATGGAGAGAAATGCCAATCATTTTAAAGACTCCCAAACATAACCTAATAAAAATTAAAAAAAATGCAATTGATAATTGTATACTAATATATTATATTATGTATTATATTAATATAAATATATAATATATTAATATAAGGTGTCACCACACACGCGTATATATATATATACGGGTGTGTGTGTCCATCTGAGAGAACAACCGACGAATCGCATCTGCATAGGCAACTGAGGTTTCCTGCTTTTTACCGAGAAAGGAAACGAACGCGGCCGCCGAGCCATCCGAGGTCAGGGAATGGAGGACGGTGCTATCTGAGCTGAAAACTAGATTGTGGGGAACTGCCTTTCCAGCCGACACATGCGCGTCAAATCCATCCAAACGCACTGAAAGGAACCACAGAGAGAGAGAGAGAGAGAGAGATTAATCGGCTATGATGGACACCAAAGCAGATGATGACGATGACGAGAGCTTCGGTGAATTCACCTTCGCATCCTTCCCCAATCACGCCTTCTCTTCCGATCAGATCAAACCTCCAAAACGCTCCGACGACGACGACGAATGGGGTGATTTTATGGAAACCCCAACCGGATCTGAGCCCTCCGGTGGCTTCACCAACGCCCAATTGCCTTCGAAACCCTTCGATCCTTTCGGGTTTTTCCCGGATCACTCGGCCGCGCCCTCGCAATCGAAGCCGACACGAACCGAACCGATACCCAAGCCCAAAGGGGCTTTGCCGCTTTCCATATTCGGCGAGGAAGACCAGGAGGAGGAGCAATCCGGCGCGCCTGATCCTCCAGCTGGTGATAAACCTGCCGGAAGTGTTAAAAATGGATCGAATATGTTCATAGGACTTGCGTTTAACGATGTTGTTGCCAATCTGTACAATCAGAGTCAACAGATCAAGGCTGAGAATGGCTTGAATTCATTCAAATGGGTTAGATTCAAGGCAAATATTGATGGTTTGGTATCTACATCAAGTGGGTTGAACTCGGATTTATCTGCTGGAAACAATGGTACTCATAGTTCGCTGATAAAGACTGAAAGCGGGTTAAGTTCCATTGCAGATTTGTTTGCTGGAAATTATACTAGTCAGAGTCCAAAGATTAAGACCGGAATTGGTTTGAGTTTGAATTCTGGTTTTTTTTATGGAAAAGATGATGCTGGGAGTCCGGAAATTAAGACTGTGAATGAATTGAGTTCAAATTCAGATTTGTTTGCAGGAAAAAATCATAGTCAGAGCTCAAAGATTAAGCCTTCAAATGAGTTCGGTTTGAATTGGGATTTATTTGCCGGAAAAAATGATAGTCAGACTCCGAAGATTAAGGCTGTAAATGAGTTGAGTTCAAATTCTGATTTATTTTCTCAAAACAATGATAGTGAAGCGCACGGAATGAAGGCAGAAAGTGGGTTGAACTCCTATTCGGGTCAACTGAATATGAACGCTGATTTATTTTCCGGGAACATTGTTTTTGATGCAGTTACAAATACTTACAGCGAGAGCCCCAGGACTGAAATTTCAAATGGGTTGAATTCAAATATGCATGAATCTACGGCAAATTTCAGGGGAAAGAGTGCAAATTTTGATGGTTTCTTTTCAAACTCAGACCCTTCTGGTGGGAATGTAGATTATGATGGGGACGAGGATGGATGGGAATTTAAGGATGCATATTCAGAACCAGAGGTTGCCTTTAAGAATGATAAGGTAAAGACATTGTACTCAAGGCTTGTTTAAGCTTATACATTGATAGTTGCTTAAAATTTGAACCTGCATTATCCCCAATGTGCATATTAGAACAACTTCTGTCAGTTCAAAATTCTATTGGTGATAGGACTAGAATGAACTCAGGTACAGTTATGAGTTTGTAGATATAATCGTGTTAATTACATCACCTGTGAGTATAGTTTTTTGTTAAGAAAAATAGAACTACTTCAATTAATTATCTGGTTAACATTGCGATGATAAGATTTGTGAATGGATAACTACTGCTGTTGAATGTTTTAAGGTTACCTGTACAAGTACAAGGTGTGTTTCATCGGTTCTGTGTTTTCTTATTTAAAGGTCAACGGAATGGATCACGCAAATTCCAAGGTTACTGGCTTTTCGTCTGGGCTTGGCAATGGTTCAAATGGATCTATTGATTTATTTTCAACCTCAGCTGGGTTTTCAGGTAAACCTCAAGCAGTGGATATTGGTTTTGATTTCAAGCCACAGACATTTGCTCAAACGGGCTACACATCAGATTCACTTTTTAAAAGTGAGGAGAAGAGTGCTAAAAGTGGGTTGATTTCTGATCCTGTTGTTGGGGCTGTTGATTTTGGGGAAAGTTTTGGTGATTTCCATGGTTCATTTACTGGAACCGGATTGAAGGAGGTCAGATACTGCTTTCTTGCCCTTTGCTTTCTTATCTCTAAATGTCTCTGGTATGTGCTTACTGAAACGGTAATATGGTTGCAGGACAATGTGGTTAGTGACTTTCCTCATTCTGAAGTTGAAGAGCTTGCTTCTGATGGTAAAGTGCAGGTAACTCTAAAGTTCCTAAATAACTAAGATTCTGAAATATTCAGCTGTATCTTCATCACCTTGGTTTTTCATAAGTATTAAAGCAGCAAGTGTCCTTGTGCCCCTTCTTGTCCCTCTGGTTTGCTTGTGCATTTAACACCTGCAGGCTGCACCCCTGGCAAACAGTGTGTACTGTTGTATGCTTGAACTTTTGCTGCTTGTATTCAATTTATTCAACCAAAGGGATTGCTTATGTTGTAAAAATTGTAAAGTTAAATGAAGAGAGTGCCTAACCACCTCAACATGGGCTTATGGTCCTTGACATCTCTATCAAAGAACTGAGAGAGAACAATAAAAAACAAAGCCAAGAATCAAATGGTGGAATTAAAAATGTGAAAATCAAGTCATTATTGTTATGTTTTCCCACATCCTACTTCAGGATAAATAGTGTGCTCACATATTGTAATAGAAAATATGTGGCCATTTCCCCCCACCCCCAAACTATATATATATATATATATATATATACATATAACCTCTTGTCACTCCCTTAGTAACTCCTTGCCAATTTTTATCACAGGGAAATGAGACAATATCTAAGAATCATAAAGAAGCCCTGCCTCTGTCCATTTTTGGTGATGAGGAACAAGAACTTGGTGATTCCTTGAAACTCCAGGATGCCTTTACGTTTGAAACCTTGCCCCACCTAAGAAATGGCATTAATAGTCAGGGTTCTGTTATTTCTATCCATGATCTCATATCAAATTTGTACAGTCAAGCTGAGATCCCTCCTGTTGACAAGACAGAAGAACTTGTTGGAAACAGGTTGGACTCCTCTAATGAAGTGCTCAATCCTAGTCCAGTTAACTGTGATGATGATTTTGATGATGCTTCTTGGGAGTTTCAAGACGCACCTTCCCTATCTGGACCTGTAGAGCATACCTCTCTTCGCAGCCCCGAAAAAGTTAATGAAAATCTATTGTACTCTGACGTGCTCAGTACGAATCAAGTGAATCAGGATGATGATTTTGTTGATGCTTCATGGGAATTTAAAGATGCCTCCTCTACAATGAATCATGATGATGACTTTGGTGATGCTTCACAGGAATTTAAAGATGCCTCCTCTCAGACCACAGTTGTAGATCAGGTTTCTCTTCCTGGTGCTATGGATGCGAAGGAAAATTTTTCTACCAAATTAAAGCTGGTTAATTATCTAGACTTCTATTATAAATTAAATGACAGGCTGTCCTTTGTCTGTGGATGCCATCTCAACAGGCTAAAGGTAGGTATACTATTTGAAATCTTTCTATGATTAGTTCACAATTGGTATTAAATTTTGAAATCTGCTTTTTTGTTAGAAAGCTCAAAATACTGCTGCTCTTTCTGGTGAGGATGGAAAAGCTGCAGCAATTGAGGAGGAAATCCAGGTTGGTAATTGATCATCAAGGCTTTGTATTATAAGTTCTTGCTAATTTCTGCTTTGAATCTTTGGAGTCTAATATCCAGTGCTTTCTGGTTGTTTGAAGAGCAATTCTTTTTTTTTTTTGTACCTGTCTCATAATGAATTAGATTAAGGTTTTTTCTTTTTAATTATTTTTTACCATTTTTAATGTAGAACTTTCTGAAATCTGCTCAATTGTGTTCCTTGTTTCTCCATTTCTCACATCCAGAGTTTCTTAAAATATCTTGTGTCATTTATTTTGAGTATTCTGCAGTTGATAGATGTATCTTGAGGAGTATCCACCATCTAATTTTTATGAATGTTAATGCCAAAAATCTTCTGCTGGCATTTTTACTTCAAAGAATTATCTTTCTTGTGAAGTAGAATGAACGTAACCAAGGAAAGATTGCTATATTCTTCAAACTTGCAGTTTAATCATGCAATGTATAAGATAATAAAATAGTTCTGATCGTATTTTTGCTTCAAGAATATGTTTTCTTGTTTAGAGGATTCAAGCTCTGGTTTCCTCAGACTTAGAGACTTCCTTGTTTGGGAACTTTATGCCAGGATGTTTAGCCTACCACTTCAGTAGAAATAAGATTGTTGACTTTGTTGAGTATAAGTTTCATAATTGACCTTGAAAATGGGAATTCCAAAACTTTCAGAACTAGAATTTGATTGGGAGCATGTTTTCAATATTTTTACTTCATTAGGATTTTCAATTTCCTTTGGAGTAGGATTCTGATACTGCTTGTTAGGGATAAATCAAAATAGACATAAATCTATAACACCCACACAACATCAAAATTAAGGGACATACAATTTTTTCGTGGTTCGGCATTGTGTCTACATCGATAGACTAAGGAGGATCAGAAATTCATTATGTGAATAATGCCTTCACGAAAAAGATAAAACTCTCACTCAACCTCAAAACCCCTATACACCCAATCTCACAATCTCTCTTAAGATTTCTGTAATGTTCACAACTCATTACTCTGAATAATCAAATATGGGAGGCTATTTATAGAGCAAGAGTTAGTCAAACATCCTATCCCTGCCATACTTTGAATTGGTTTATTCAATTTTGAATTCAAGGCAACCTCCTTGTTTGACCCTCACAAATAGGGAGCCTCTTGCACTGAGGGTGCCCTTTATTCAAATTATTATTATGCACTTATAAATATAAATTTATGATGCAGAGATGTCATGTGTTTTCTAATATTGAATATATCCATGTGTTATTATTCACTTAGTGCTTGTTTTATCTTTTACAGGAGGCCTGTAAGAAACTTCCTGAAGAGAATATAAGCTCCAAAAACTATTCAGAGGATCAGCTTCCTGTAGATATTAGCCTTGGTGATTTAGTTGAAGTCCTTCATGAACCGAAGTTCCAAATACTGGAATCAGAATATCACTTGTCAAGAAAATTGCAATTAGTATGTATCTTTTTCTTTAACTTTATTGGAATTTTGGAATAACTTGCTAGCCGAAGACCTACGTGCTTCTACAGTTCTACATTTGGATATTCTTTTTATCCAGGGAAAAACTACCAAATACAAAGTATTCCTTTTGATAAATCATGTGCTTTGTGTTTGTGGCTCCTGTTTCAAGTTATGACCATTATGGCATTTAGAAACAAGTTCAAAATGGAATGAGCTGAAAATACTATATAAGGTGAACATGTTCAGGTGATATGTTAATTAAGAGCTTATAGAAGATATAAGGAAAAGATGTACTACAACAAGCACAAGCCTTAATCCCACTAAGTGGGGATATTAGGAATAAGATATATGGAAAACCAAAAGTTTCTCTATGGCTTTAAATCAGGAGTGTGTGTAACTCTATTATTCTCATAATTGGTTCATTTGGTGACTTGTGGATATACCCCTTGACAGAACTTCTATTTTGTTGTTACAGGCGGAGAAAGACTTGAAATCAGCAATTGAACTGCTGATACATACCACATTTATTCTAAATATTCTTACAGTAGGATCAATGGAGGATCAGAGCATTTATGTCTCCACTTGGTTCAAGATGATCTCTGTATGTGCTCAAGAGTTGAAGCATGGCTCATGGATGTGGAAGCAGTTCGTAGATAACAATCTTCAGAGTTGGATACTTTCTGAACCTCGAGGTAGTGCATCTAGTTAACGTTAGTACTTGCCAATAGAACATTGGCTTCAGGACACAACAGCTATAATTTCATGTGTCTACAATTTCAATTTTAACTCAATGGGTATGGTAATCACAGGGAAGCATTTTATCCTTGCTCTTGGAGAGATATACAGAGTAGTTCTAGTTCTTGGAGCCTCAATCAAACTTTACAAGCCATGGGTACTATCAAGTTCTGTAAATTCTAAAAGCATTGATGTTCTCCTGGAAGAGTGTTATACTCTATGGTTGAGTTCAGGACTCGAGGAAGCACTCCTAGGTATATCTGATCCAATTGATTTTGAATATCATAGTACAGTTGAGGCCTTATGGGAGTCAATCAAGTATATTCATGATCTTGATGTGCTTGACCTTGGAAACCATGTATTCAATCAGAAAGCTTCTGTGTGCCAGCTGTCACTTCTAACTTCAGAAGCAGTTCCAGGTGAGCAAATTCCGAACTTTGATGTAAATACTGAAGTATGTTAGCCTGAGAGGGCAAGGCAATAAAAATGATCAATTTCTACTAATGTAAATTGTGGAAATTAATTATGAAAAGTTTACCTCTTCATATTATAATTCTATAAAGTCGGTTGTCTGATTCAGATAGTTAAAACTATTACATCTGATAGAATCATTCCATTCCTCGTGTAACATTAAAAATGCAATGTTGAAATATCAAGATTTGCTACTATATGAAACCTGATCACAAAATTTTATACTGTCCTAAATCTTCTCTTAAAAGTGTAGCGTGTTTACTTTATACTAAATAGAAATAGATTGCAATCGTGTTTAAGAATCTTTTCCTTTATGTTAGGTACCATCTCACAGTCTTTCTTTTATTTTGCCTGTATCAGCAATGAAAATGGTGTTCTGGAATGGGGATCACTATTTTCTTACGCTTGCTAATTTGTGGGGGAATCTCATAAGCTGTAACCCTCCAGAGCTGCCACATTTGCGCATTGGCTCTTGAAAAGTACCAAGGGAAAATTGTTGGGGTGTTTCCTGCTGAAGGGTGCTATTGGATCCCATAGTTTTGTACTCGATGAGGCTTTTGGAATGCCAAATCCTGTTGCAATTTGTTTGTTGTGCTGATTGCAGCAATCTATTACAGTCGGTTGAATCGGCAGAGGCATCTTTGTTGATTATTTTCCTTCCTCTCCTGGCTTCTGTTGTATAAGCTTAGTGTAGTGTTTGAATGAGTTAGTGTTGTATGGCTGTGTTATTTGTTGTGTAATTGTTGAAGCTTGAAAGGTGGAAACTCAAATACTTATCAGGATAGAGCAGAGGAAAGAAAAGAGAAGATGGGTGAAATCAAACAGAGATCCATTCACCTTGAGATAGGAACTTAAACTGCAAAGTGCCAGGGAATGTATCACGAGCCTATAGTGTATTTCTCTCTGCCAGCTTTTCTTCTATGCGTTTGAAACAAAGAATTGGGGTGGATTTTTTCTTTTTATTTTGTTCAGCAGAAGACAAATCCCAAGTGACTTAGACAACACTTTTACTTGGTGAGAGTTAACATACTAGTCATTCAAAATATTTACATATACGTTTGTTACGAGTTATCTATTGTAATGTCATCAACTTCTTGCCCTCAAGCAATCGTTGGGCACAAGATTTATACCTAAGACGTTAAGTGTTAGAGCAAAGGATATCACTCTGTTCATTTGGGTTATCAGAAGCCTCTTCATTAGGCTCTATGAGACGCTTGGAGACTATTTTTCTCTAAAAGGAAGCAAACCCAGTTTGTCCAGTTGTGTCAATACGTGATTTTGGGAGCTTGTATTGCAAGCATGCATTGAGAAGATTAAATCCTAACTAAGGGATAAAGCTGTCTTTCAAGATATATCATCCAGCTTTGGAACTATCTATTGCAAAAGTGGGTTGGCACTTACGTACAGAAGCATATAAATTATAAAATAATGTTCTCGTAATTTGATTTGACTAATTGAAAATATGATCATTAATGCCCTGAAAATAATCAGAAGTCTTCTACCGATCGAATGCCTTGTCCCATTGAGTTGTTGGGTATCCAAAGTAGCAACTTTGAAATCCTTTGCCCAAGCCCAAACCAAGTCAAATCTTCAGGGGTCACAGCAGCAGCATCTCTCTCCTCAGAGTCAACAAGCCAAAGATGCTTCATCGGAGCTACATATATTTTTTGTACACATGAGGCTCCTTCTTCGTCACTACCCTTAAATTTTATTTTTTTTTTTAATTCCTTCTTGCGGGTATTCGTCAAGCTTCTTTCTTCAGATCCCAGATGAGCTGCTTTGACTTGTCTTCAAGGTTCCGAGATCCCTTCCCAACTATTTCTGTAAGAAAAAACATATCCTTACAGAATCTTTATGCCCAAAAACTGTTGCTAGAATGATAGATAACATTAGGATTTTCATACAAGAGACGAACCCAAATTCATTCTCTTAATAGTAAGCTTTTTATGCCAACCCTACCCTGCTGTCTAGTACTAAACCTTGGAAATATATGAAATGAAAAGAAGAAAAAGGAAGAACAGATGCTCTTGCAGCACTGAATGAATCAGTAGAACTAATTGCAGTAGTCTTGCCACTTAAGTCCCCCCAGATGAATGGAATGGCCGCCTGTGATCTCTCAGCTCATGATGCATATATGTAAGTGTGTGTGTGTGTATATATGTGTATATATACAAAATTAAGCTTCTTTCCACTCTCTGCTATGGAATCGGATGGCGGTTACCTGTTGTGTAGAGGATTTGGGGAGGAGGGTACTTGTCTTTTGGTGGCTGCAAACAAGCCTCCGGTATTGATTTCCGGTAGCTTCTCTGTAACCTCTAATTCCGGCGCCGGCGCCGGCTTCTCTTCATCAAGATATCTGGCTCCCAGGACTGATTCTTCTACTGCTGAAATGCTCAGCAAAAGCACCAACATGTAAGCAATTAATTGCCTCTTTGTCTTTGATGCTTGCAGCATCCTCTCCCCACCTCACTGCACCAATCAATCTGTACAATTCAGAGAAGAAGAAGAGATAGAGAGAGAGAGAGAGAGAGAGAGGAGATGTTTATTTATGGGTGGATTTTCAAAGAGGCTAAGTGCATAAGAAGCCTAATAAAAAGGACAAATAACCTAATAAACTTGACAGGTTTTTGTTTGGTTTTTAGAATTATTTTAAAATGTAAATTTTATCAAGACATCTTTCAAACTTTTGAATGCTATATTAATCTCTAAGCCCACAAAGATTAATTCCCAACAGTTGTCACATTAGTCAACAGTCAACAATAATGTTTCGAGCACATGACCAGTAACCTGGGCCATGGTTTTTGCAGGAGTTAGACCACAATAAACATTGCAACATTTAAACAAAAAAACAAAAGAATGTCAATAGATAAAACTGAAACTTCAAAACCAAATTTAAAAAACAAGCAAAAGCTTTTATGATCTCACATCAAAATGATACAACAATAATATTTTTATAATCACCAATCACTCAAATTCTCATGAATGCATTATTATGGGTTATCATTTAGAAAAAGAAAAAGGACATTTGATTTACATTTCATTGGTGTATGGTCAAAATCATCAAGAAAGGAAATATGAAATTGAAACAAGGTGGGCGGCGAGAGGTTGTGGGGGTGGTTGTGAAGCTGTCTCTTGGTCGCCCCTCTTCATGTCACCAGCCATGGTTTAAGGTCTTGCCTTCATCTTCTTATTTCTTCGTTCTGCCCCCACTTGATGTAACACTTCCCTCCCTCCATCCACCTAGCCCTTTGTCACCTTGTCTTATATTATACATGCCCTGCCAAATTCGTGCTTTCCTTTTCAATTCCTTTTCTAGGCCATTTTTATGGTTACAAATTCATTGTGGGTGCACTTACAACTGTCTAATTGATTATCTCGTTCAAATTTTATTACTGTTTATACGATTTGATCTCTGATCATAAAATTAACAAATTTAAATGATGCAAGTTATATAATCCTAACTAATTATAATAAATTTTCCCATCTCACCGAATTTTTTTGATAAAGTAATCTTGAATATAATTTTTTAATTCTTATTTTTTTTAGCAAAAAAAATAATTAATTATATGTTTGATGAGCTTACAGCCAATATGAAAAATAGGTATATAAAATAAACATACAGTAGCATCTGACAGACAATGCAGGGCGGAGGGCTTTATGTCTCCCCAAATCCAAAGTCTCTCATCATTTTCGGGATCTAAGGTTTGACTCCATCTCTTAACTGTTCTTCAACTTTCTCTTTTCGCTTCCAAAAAGTCTCCAGTCTTTCTCATGCTGCCATTTTCTAGGACAAGTACTAGAAAATCAAGTGTCCATATCTCACTTATATTTATGTGTAAGAATCATTCAATATATGTGCACGGTGCGCCTAATATGGAATCACTGATACTACTACTTGTGGTTGAGAACTTGGTGTGTGAAAGAAGGTTAAGTGTGTAATCTATTAATATTACATCAAAGACAAACTTGGTAAAATTTATATAGAGAAGGTGAAGCAAGACCGTGTTCTTTTACTGGTACATCTTATACCAAATCATGCCAGATATATTATAACCTGCAAAGTCAAAAAGGAATATATAATTCCTCTGCTAAATGATCAAGCTGAAAATTAACTAACTGTTAAGCATCATGATCGTCCAGAATAAGTCCAAAAAGAAATGCCTACTAATCATCACATAGTTGGAAATTTGGGGTCTCAATTGGGGGAAAAACAGCCCCACCCCCAGAATATGACTTGGAAGAACCTGTAGAGGTAAAACACCAAAGCCTGTGCGCTGGGTTGCCCAGACAACATTAGAAGCAGTCGCTGAATTCAGTTCTGTCTAGAACCGGTTAACGCTTCCCTTTCAATGATAAAAATAGATGCAGTTTACAGCTATAAATCAATCCATAATAAGAACACATCAAACCTTACTCCTGCTAGATGGGTTGGCTAAAAATATAAAACCAAACACATTAGGTGGCCGTTTCAGCCGTATGGCAATAATTTCAAAAACGTGAGCCTTTCAAGTGAAAGGCAAATCCAACAAGAGCTAAACAAGCTAGTATTGCCATGTAGAGGATTGTCATCTTAAGTTTATATTCCCAAAAAATTAATGAATAGTTAGTTTCAAATGATAGGAGAATACATCTGTGCAAGTTTATAGGGACAAACAACAGGGCAACAAAGCCCTTTTCTGTGTCTACTATAGCAGTTCTTGGCAGAACCAGTGATGCTAGATTATTATTACACGGAGATAGTGAACAGACAAATCTTTAGCACGATAGCCAGAGCTACCTGCAAGAGGAAAATCCCGGTCACTATGAAGAACCATCTTTCACCTGCCGACCTGATGTGGTTTCGGAGATTGAGTGCAACAAAGGTCGCTGACATGAAACCCGCTACTCCAGCAACTACCCATCTAAACAAATCCAAGGGAATGACAGATAAACACTGCAACAAAAAACCAATGGATGTAGAATTTTCAGCAACAAGTACCTATCTCTAAGTCCACAAGAACACATATAATAGGTTATAAGAACCTTCAATCAGAGACACGGGCATGCACTCAACCAATGTGTAAACATTCACCAATGACCATACATTTACATTTTGATCATAACCTTCAATCAGAGACATGGGCACGCACTCAACCAATGTGTAAACATTCACCAATGACTATATGTAATTGAATCAGAGAACTGGTCACTACATTTCAAGCATCATAATCAACTAAGCATTAATCAATCTGAGAAGTAAATTTATTACCCCCCCCCCCCCCCCCCCCCCAAATCCCAAACAAGAAAGAAAGAAACACACACAAAAAAACTACTTTCCACCCCTAACATTTACCACCAATTAGAAAGGGAAAACCTCATGGGGTAGGGTAAGAGCGTGTGTTTTAAGTGCAAAATATCTCTCTCATTTTCAAGGACAACCGATACCAACATAATTTCATATTCTTAAGTGATTCTTTTACTGTACAAAGTAAAGCGGGTTTATAAGCTAAATAAATAGTTATGCATAAAATGAGACAGTAGTGCAAGGAATGATAATGCTTACGCATACTTGTTGGGTACAATACTCAACAAGACATGTTGAGCACATAAAGGTCAAGGTCAAGTGTACAAATATTTACTTCCAAATTTAGAACAGTCTAACATAACACAGGAAAAATCTGCTCATAGATAGGTCACCTAATTGACTGGGACAAATTAATAACACAAGCAAGCTGCAAGCAGAGAAAAGTATACAGGTTGGCTTATATGAATTTAGGTAATAGCATACAAAATAACACCACCCACCAACCTCAATAGGCACGCAAGTTAGACATGTCTAAGAAGCAAAAAGCAAAAGATTAAGAGTGATCAAACTTACCAAAGCAGGAATGAAGATAAACAGAGAGTAACCGTAGAGGCAGAACAGCTGAACAAGGCCAGAGGGAACAGAGAAGTACTTGAGGATTAGATACAAGCAAATAGGAACAACAGTGACGTAACCATAGAACAAACCAGCAGACCAAGTCACCAGGTTTATGTCATAAACCCAGTCTTTTTTCTGAATCTTGTGTGCCACATAAGTGACAAATGTACTGATTGAAGCTGCTACAAAAATTAAGGTTGTACAGATCCAGAATGGTCCATACCTGGCCAGCAAACAAAAATAAGTTTAGATTAACATGTTAGCAATAAAGATGGAAAGGCAAAAATAACAGAATACAACCATGAACATGAAATGGTAGGCTTCACTTTGTATTATGATTACAAAGCCTTAAAGTATGCAGATAACAGAATCCGATTCTCATTGTACTATGATTAAAACTCTCATGTTTTAGAACCTCAATGACAGATCACCACTAGATGGGATGTGAGATCAAGAAAAGAAATTGTCATTTCTGTTTATTAGCACTTGTGAAGACTGAAACAATGGCATTGTCTTAAACCTAAAATTTGTCACTTTTTGCCCAATCAGAACTAAAATAAAGGGTTATCCTAGGTGAAGTTTGAAGTAGGTGCCATTGATGTCACCTAGTTTTAAATGCATGAATGAAATGTACAACTCGTAACATCTACGTGTGGATCCAACTTGCTATTACTATACCAACTTAGATATTATCATAATTGAAAAAACACACCAATTACAGAACTAGTAGAATATGCCATTTAATTTCCATAAGTTCAATCAAGGCAATATACAAAATTCAATTAACCATAAGTTCAGTTGTCAGATTCATGAAGAGGAAATCAAAAAAAAAAATCCAAACAAAAGGAAATCTTCACAATGATTAGTTCAGAAATCTATCTGGTCACATAGAAAATATAATCTTATCCCAGCAATACAACTTACAAATCCGGGTTGTCGGCAGTTTTCTCAGAGAAGCTTCCTTTAAATGGAAAAAGTGAATCCTTTATCCTCTCCAGGACATCTGAGGTATCGATATCAAAGAAAGGCTTGTAATATCCAATTGTTAATGCTTGAAACCAGCTGCTTGGCTGTGGTTCTTCAGAGCCAAATGCCGATTTTGAGAATGTATCTGCAGTAATTTATATATGGATATAAAAATATTAATTTTCTGCTCTTATTTTGTTTTTTTCATCACAAAATATATTGAAAAAGTGGCGGCAAAGTGGTCCCCCCATGCACAAAATGAATCAACAACAACAACAACAATATATCCAGCCTTTATCCCACTATGTGGAGTCGGCTATATGAATTCTAAACTTCTATCTATTTCTATCTTTTGTCATATCTTCATTTAGGTCCATACACTTCATATCAAACTTTAATATCTCTCTCAAAGTCTTCTTGGATCTGCCTTTATCTCTTTTTTTGATTAATTATTTCATGTCATCAACTCTCCTGACAGAAGTGTCTCTTACTCTTTTTCTCACATGATTAAACCATCTTAGTCTAGTCTCTCTCATCTTTTCCTCGATTGGCACTACTCCTACTTTATTACGAATAACCTCATTTCTAATTTTATCTTTTCTTGTATGGTCACACATCTATCTTAGCATCCTCATCTCCGCTAGGCTCATCTTTTGCTCATACTGGTATTTGACTGCCCAACATTCTAAACCATACAACAAAACTGATCTTATAACTGTCCTATAGAATTTTTCTTTCAGTTTTAATGGGATTTTACCATCACATAACACTCTCGATGCATTTCTCCATTTTAGCCAACTTGCCTTAATTCTATGCATGACATCCTCGTAAATTTCTCCATCTTTTTGAATAATTGATCCCAAATATCAAAAATTGTCCTTTTTTTGTATGATTTAGTCTTCCAATTTTATTATAACATTCTCCATTCTTGCATTCTTATTAAATTTACATTCCATATATTATGTTTTCCTTCTACTTAATTTAAATCCCTTAGATTCTAAATTATTTCTCCACAACTCAAGCTTAGTGTTCACTCCCTCTTTTGTTTCAATTAGGCCCATACACTTCATATTATAATTACATTAAAAGGGAAAACAATATCCAAAGATAACCATAGGAATAACAACCCTACACTCTTGTTTGAATTGAAAAAGGAATGCCAATGGGCACTAACAACAGAAATATACATGTAAAGGGGAAAAAATTGGACTTCCAAGAATAAGCGAGTGGAGCTTGTAAATTCTCCAACATTACCGTTCCTAAAAAGGCCTATCCAATGCACAAAAACTCCTACATTGCAAGGGTCGAGAGAAGTTCATTTTTTGTTTGCAGTCTTGCCCTTACTTTACAAAGAGGCTATTTCCACAACTCAAACCCTCTTATGAAGTATCCAATGAAAGAATTTTTTACTTCAAACCACAACTTTTTCTAACAACCATTAAATCGCACTACAAGTTTTAAAAAAAAAAAAAAACTATCACCCTCAACAACACAGTTACTAAAATTCCTAGAGGGGGTTGGAATAGAAATAAATGAATGGAAATGGGTGGAAGGGAGTTCTCCCCATTTGGGAGAAAGAAAAATGATGGAAAGAAAATGGATGGAAAACTTTCCATCTAGTTACTTCTAAAGCCCTTTTTTTTTTTTTTTTGTCTACCCTAAAACGGAAGAGAATTAATGGAAAACTTTTTTTTTTTTTTTTGTATTGACAACATTAATCTCAATAATTTTATGTTCAATTTTTCCTTAACAAAACACTACATTTCCATTAAGAAGGCATTAATTATATTTTACATTACTTTATTTTACTTTCACCCCCTGCTCTCCGATACATGGAGAAAACATTTTACATTCTATTCCACTCTTTTCCATTCGATTCCTATCTCCCACAAAAAGCATAGAAATGAGAGGAAGAGCATAGTTAAACCGTAAAGATATCAAATGGTTGGTACTATTTATAAATGTGTATTGAAGGATATTTTCACATACACATCAAAGGTTCTTTTCCTTTCTTCTAGTTTCATTCAGACCCATTTGTTTCTTAATATACATCCATGCAAATACACCCCAACACACAACTTCCAAACAAGATAGGATATGATAATACATTAATAAATAAAGAATAATTTATATGTGTTATACATATCTGAAAATAACAATATTTATGTCATTATTTTCAATTCACAATTAAAAAAAATAGTCATCCCTAGTGCACAAGGTTCCCCAATTTGCAATTCATTTTTATATGCAACATTGCCCTTGCTTTGCAAAGAGGCTGTTCCCACAAATTGAATAGATGACCTCTCAATCACAAAGGAGCAACCTTACAATTGCTACTAAGGCTCACCCTCTTTCCACACCAAAAAAAAAAAAAGAAAATACTATTTCATCATTTTAATTCCAAATGCAATTTAGAGAACTCTATTAATAGATAAGTCAAAAGTTTGGACAACGTTCTTGAAGTTAAAGAAGGTAAGGAACAAGGACTTGTTGATATAAATCCAAATTGTTTATTAATTCTCAACTGATATCCAACTAATTCTTAATCTATAAATGGTGGTATCTCAAATTGTCATTCTACAAAAATAATGAAATAATAGGCCAAGGAGGATTGTCCAACATTCACTTGAAAGTGTCCATCAAAAGGTCTCCAATACTCGCATGACACCTCAAAATGTTCGTGCATCTAAAGGGATGCTCATGTATGCTAAGATTTTTGTGGATGTTGAGGCCTCTTATGTGTTAGATCCCAGGGATCTAACAGGGGTCTCTCACCAATTGGTAAGAATTTGGGGAAGAATGAGGAGGAAATTTGGCATAAATGTAGGGAGAATTAGAAGGACATAAAGTGAGGGAGGGAAAGATCAAGAGAGATGGAGAGAATTTAGGGAAGAAATTAGAAATATTTCAAATGTATTCATTCATGCCTATGAATTATATTGGATCAATCTTATATACTCTTATATACTAATCCAGATAGCACTGATTTGGTGCCAATAAGGCTGCCAAATATTTAAACCAAGTATAACTGAAGGTTGTTGCCTTCCAGGTATAATTGCAAGCTACTTCTAAGTACAACTCGTTCAACCCAAACTAATAGCAAGTACAAACAAAATGAATACGTCTATTATCTATTACTAATATATCCTTGGAACGTGACAATTCCCCCCTCCATGAGAGAGTTCTTGTCCCCAAGAACTTGCAGCAACTGATCCATTGCTTCAGCCAATCTCGACCTGCACTCCTTCTTTTTCATCCTCTTGTCCTTCCATATATAACAATTGCTTCATGCACCTATGACTTGGGCTAAACTGTTCTCCACTCCAGTAGCACAGTCATGCTTGTCTCCTTTGTTCCATCAAAAGAGACTTGGCTGAATTAGGTTAGTATGATTCCTATGATTTGGATTTCCTTCCAGTTGCGAATTGTTTGCAGGATGAATTTCAGTTTGGAGCTCATGTTTCTTCATTAGGGCCTCCACCATTAGCTCTTGCAGCCTGGCACTCTCGGCTGCTTGTTCAACAATCCTAGGCTGTAACATTTTCACCATAGGCCTCAACTCCTCGCTTAAGCCACTAATAAAACTTGAGACGAAGCATGCCTCAGATAGGTGAGGGTTGTGGTTGAGCATGAGTGATTTCAACTCTTTGAATCTACGTTGATAAGACTGCACCGTACCCTCCTGCTTGAGTTTGTTGAATTCTTCCACTATATCCATCATGTTTTGTTAGCCAAATCTCTCACGCAACTTCTTTGCAAATTCACCCTACGAGCAATTTCCTCTTATCCTCAACCAACCCTGGTACCATGCATCCCCTACATCATTGAAGTAGGCAGCTGCCAATGCTACCCTTAGCCTCTCCGGCACATTATACCAATTGAACATCCTTTCGCACCTCCTCACCTACCACCTTGCATTGATCCCATCAAACATGGGGATCTCTAATTTAGGCATAGGAAAACTAGGCTGATTAGGGACAACCGATATTAAATCCACCCCAGTTTGCAAATATGAGATAGTTGAATTGAATTGTTGCAACTGCGATTCAAAGTTCCTCATCCGAGTTGCATCCGCCATGGATCAGAATTCACAAGGAAGTGAGTTGGATGAGGATGAACTCTGGATTAGGATCGCCTACTGCTTTTAAGAGTCGCCTTATGGTACTACGTCCCAATTCGTGATCAACTACTCTAAATCCGCCTCCTATGTTGATCAACTTTGATATAGTCGGTAGAATTTGCTTGACTCAAGCTGAAAATCATTTGACCCTGCTTCGCCCTTCAATTCCGAGAAAGAATTACCTAAATTTGTGGCCGAGAGTCAACCTCTTGCTTCACCTTCAAGTTCAAACCAAGAATTACAGAAATCGCAGTCGAGACACCTTCTGCTTCACCTTCCAAGTTCGAACCAAGAGGTATTTGCCCGCTTGGTTACGATATGTCCTTGGTTCCTTCAAGATCGGATCGGCAATGTTGCCCGATCGATTTTGTTGAAGCACCTCGAGAGTTTGCCTGTATTGCCAGAAATTCACCTAGCTCTACTTTGGCGTTTGGAAAAGTCGGATCGAAATTATTGTTAAAATTTGAAGGAATAACAGCCGAGAATTAACTAGTTTTGATACCAATTGACAATTTGGTATCAGAGCAGTCAATCATTAACTATGATAATGGACATAACAGAGAAAGGGAGAAGTAACTCTTGGCTCGGAAGTTGCAGTAGGTTTTGACGGAGATTTCAAACATTCTTACAATCAATCAAGGAAAGCGAATTTAGTTCAGCTAACTTCTGACGGTTCACAACTAAATTCTGGAATTTGAACAGCTAATTCACGGTCGCTACGAGGGATTAGTGAAGCTGATCCAGAGACGAATCAGGTGTTGAGATAGATCAAGTCACAAGAAGCAGAGCAATCTCAAAGGCAATTCTAATCTAGCGATCTTGACAGCAAGCCGAGCTAGGCGAATTCTAGCTACGATCTAGATCGACAGTTCCTAGTAGAATTTCGTTGACTCATAGAAGCTAGTTCCGAAGCATATTCTACTTGTTCCATGACCATCAACTTCGCCTACTCCTGATTCAGGTTTGACTGTTGAAAGGCGATGGAAAAAAAAAGTTTGACGATGCAAACAGCCGAATGCGCGAGGAAAAAGGCAGTGTGATATGTGAAGAGATGCAGAATTTTGTAGTGATGTTGTCTCAAATGTATCAGGTCAACATTCCAACCGAATTTTTCTATAAGTCAGGAGGAGATGTTTCAGATAACTACGACCGTAACAGATAATTCTTAGAGGAAACTGTTGAAAGTGAACCTCAGGAGTATTTCGGCAAACAGAAAGAAAAAGATGCTGATGGAATAGCATTGAATCAGGCAAATCCAACGAAAGGACCATCCATCTATGCGGATGTTGGTGCTGGAGTCCTTCCTTAGATTTTGAAGGAACAATCAAATTTGGAATTAAACATTGATTTGTTATATAAGATGATTATAAAGCAGGTCGGAGCTGTGAGTGGTGATGCATGTGACAATGATTCTAGGTTGGATCAAGTCTTTGAAGCTCTACATGCAATCAAAGAAGTTCTGATCGGGCAACCGGTTATAAAGCAGGTCAGGTTGTGAGTGGTGATGTATGTGACAGCGATTCTAGGTTGGATCAAGTCTTTGACGCTCCACCTGCAATCAAAGAAGTTATAATCGGGCAATCCAGATGGAACAGTCTTATATTGGCTATAAGGAAACTATTCATAAGGATGATGAGGTCCTAAGACTAAAGGAAGATAGTATGCTTGTTCAGCATTTTTCTATTGCAGCTGAAAAATTAGTTAGACAATCCTCTGGGTTCAAAACAACCAACATTGAAGATGATGAGATGAGCAAAACATGTGTAAACAAAGATTGTGTTCCATCACTAACATTTCTTGTGGTAATTGGTCGGATGTGTGAATTTCAGAATGATCATCATTTGAAGGCTTTAGGTTTGCAGGTTTCAGTTGCTAACTATGATAGGGAGTGGCTAAATTCATTAAAGGCACTTGATGTGGACATATTGACAAGTTTTGGCACCATACTAGATCCCCAGACCGCGAGTACCAACAATCTTGATTGGGTAGCTATTGCAGACCCAAGGGAAATGGCCTATTACACCTTGGAGGTAGATGTAACCTTGATTGCAATTGTACGAGTTGTGGTAACAACCTGTGGTTTTGTTCCAGTTGATGAGAACATAAGAGCAAAGAGGAATAGGCCTAGATGGAGAAAGAAAGAAGAATAAACTAGGTAGAGAGAGCTGGTATTGGATGAAAAAATAGCAACACAATCATTGTAAGTTCTTGGGGACAAGAACTCTCTCAAGGAGGGGGGAATTGTCAAAACCCCAAGGATCCCCGAGGCTGTACTTGTCATTATAATAGTAGTTAGCTTACATGCATTACTAGGTTGCTGAGAATAGTTATACTTCTCAATTAGATAGGTTGGAACATCCTATAAATAAGCTAAGGTAGTTAGAGAATGTATGTTTGAATTGATAATTGAATTCAATCATTTCCCTCTCATCAATTCTCTCTCAATTTCCCTCTAAACTCTCTCCTGATCCCTTTGATTTCTCTCTAATCTCCCCTTGTTGTTTTGTCTATAATCCTTCCCCATTTCTTGTTGCATTTCCCTCCTTTTCAGTCTAATTCCCCCTAGATTTGTTTTCCCTATCAAAAGCCTAGGTCAACCCTAGGTACATGACATTATGAAAGTCCTAAATCCTTCAGATTTTATTTAGAACATAATGAACTAGTAAAGTTGAAGTTGAACTTTCATAAATGCCAAAATTGAACCGTGCAAAGCTTTGGGAATCTTGAAATTATTGTCCTTCTCCCCCCACCCCCCTAAATAAATAAATAAATAGAGGGGAGTGAATCCACACTAGCAAGTGGATTTAAGTTACAAGCATGGGTAAAAACAGAGGGAAGCCCTCTCCCAAATGACTGATGTTAATTGGCGAGCCTAAAAGAGAGGACCACCATCCTCCAATAACCTCATATTGCACGGATAAGAGATAAAATAGACAGTTAGACACTATGAAAACCACTCCCTCTTTAACAAGGAAGAGTAAGTTGTTATATAAGAAGATTGACAATTTAATTGGAGAAATTAGCAAATGCTTCAACCAAGCCGAAGAGAACCAGAAACATCAACCAAGAACCTTAGCAATTTGAAGCAATGCAATGAAGAGGACATGTTTTTACTTGATTAGTTGGTGGGCAACTACCCTGCCATGGTTGTGACAGTTCACTTTTGTTTCACACCTGGGCTCTTCAGTTGTGAAAGTTCTATAACAGGAAGTGCACACATTGCAGCAGTCTCAATGGAGCATATGAGACTTCTCAGGCTTGTACCTCGTTTCATTGAAATTACTGTGGTAATTGAACTAGCAAACAAACAAATCAGGAAAACTTAATGAATTCATCTGATCTGACAATTCAGATATCCTTGACACCTACCTAGATCTAGCTCAATCTATCTTAATACTGGCACTAGTATTAGGCCCTAGCAATTCTTTGCGAACCAAACCATCCAATTTAAACTTCATAACCATCGTCATCGTGATGTATATAATTGTGGAAGAGATAAACTATGTATCAGCATCTTCAATAACCTCACCCCCAAACTCCCATAAAAACAAAAAACGCACACACATAATTTGAAACCCACAAATCAAACAGCACAAGACTTCTACACTAAAATAAGCACTACTTTCCATGAAAAGGACCTTCTCGTGCTGTGTTTTGTGGTATAAATGAGTAAAGCATATTTATGTATTGTACGCACCATCCGCATCGCGAGGAGGCCCAGAGCCACCAACGATCTTCCCCTGCGGCCCTGTAGGCGGAAAGGTCTGGAGATTCGAATCTGCATAAATAGCACAGAAATTTTGTCTCAAAAATAAACCAGAAAATTGTTGTCAACAACAGATCCTGATAGTTGGAATTACCGCTGAATTTAACGGCGATGTGACCTGCTGAATCCGAAACCGCCTGCGAAATTACGAAGAAGATGAGCGCATAAAATGTAAGATCTGGAAGGTAATCAACAAAGAATGAAAGAGAACAATCAGAGCAGGAATTACAGGAACAGATCCGGAGACTTTTTGACTGTCGATCGCCGTATAATTGCCGGACATCATCTTTCGTCAACCTCGGTTGATTATTTCTGGTGAGGATGAAGGTGGACACCGGAGCCCAACGCACGAGGAATTTCTCTCTTTCCCCTCTCTCTCTCAGTCAATCTCTATTTTGCCGGTTCTTCGCCTTCGGGTCGGTGATACATCTATTCTATCCTTGGCTCTGTTTGGAACTTGGCCAAACGATTCACAATACACAAAGGTTTAATTACACTTTCTACCCTTAAATTTGCACTCATTTTCACTTATCCCCGAACTACAACTTTTTGTTATGCCCGTCCCGCCCTTTTGTTAACCAATATTAACTACTGCTTTCCTTAAATGACCTTTTTCTTACAAATTTTAGGGTAAATTATGTATTTTCTCACTTTACTAAACTACAAGTATTCTTCATATTATAAAAATTACACTATCATCAATGAATATACGTAATTTATAAAATTTTAAGGTATCTTATGTGACATGAGTGGTTTTTGATAGTGGAAAGAGTATTATTTTTAAGAATTTTATTAACAAGAATAATATTTTCAATTTTGGTATACCACATATTGCTTTTGTGAAAATGTAATTCCTACTGTTGTGATATGAATACAATAATAAATTTGTAAAATGAAAACGTCGTCTTTAAATCGCCTGAGCCATTGATGCGATTATCACATACGTGTAATGTCTTCTTTTCCAATTGATTTGATTTGGTTTCATGCGACTTGAAATTGTGTGAGAGCCGTTGTAGTATTAATAGACTTTTTTGACGTTTCCCACAGACGGCGCCAATTGTTGTGACATGGATACAATAATAAATTTGTAAAATGGAAACGCCGTCTTTAAGCCGCCTGAGCCTACAAAAATAAGAAAACAGTCAGAGGGAGCGGGGAGGTCCCCGCGTAAACACTTCGACGCTTCAATTAGATATTGAATATAATGAAAGAAATGGTATTGAAAAAGTATCAAAGACCTCTTCCCTTTCAGGAATGCATAACTACCTATTTATAGAGAAATATATAAAGATTTAAAATGTAACAAAATTGCAGATAACGCTTATATTAATAGATGATGTTTATCTTATTCTTTTTAAGGATAGAATTTATTAAGGATAATGTTTATCCAAATATTTCATAATCATTTTAGAATTAAATTTCACTATGGATAATTATCTATCCTTTTCTTGGAATATTTGAAAGGATTTTTAAATGTCGGACTTATCGTGTTTGCGGGCTTTGTGTGGGACCCCCGCATATGGAAAATTTATACCTTTTAGCCCAAAAAGACATTTTGGGCTTTTGGACTTACTTGACCCTTTAATGAGCTTTTACCTATGACACAACAATGGCTCCCCACTATTGCCTTTGGTAAAAGCCCATCAAATGGTCAAGTAAGTCCAAAAGCCCAAAATGTCTTTTTGGGCTAAAAGGCATAAATTTCCCATATATGAAGGGTCCCACACAAAGCGCGCAAACATGATAAGTCCGACATTTAAAAATCCTTTTGAATATTCCAAGAAGATGATAGATAATTATCCACAGCGAATTCTAAATTCTAAAATGGTTATGAAATATTTGGATAAGTATTATCCCTAATAAATTATATCCCTAAAAATGATAAGATAAACATCATCTATCAAGATAAGCATTATCTGCAATTCTGTTACATTTTGAATCATTTCATATTTTTCTATAAATAACGAATCATTCATTCCTAAAAGGGAGAGGTCTTTGATACTATTTCAATACCGTTTCTTTCATTATATTCAATATCTAACTGAAGCGTCAGAGTGTTTGCGCGGGGACCTCCCCACGTCCTCTGACTATTTTCTTATTTTTGCAGGCTCAGGCGACTTGAAGACGACGTTTCCATTCTATAAATTTATTATTGTATCCATGTCACAACAATTAACGCCGTCTGTGGGAAACGTCCAAAAAGCCTATTAATACTACAACGACTCTCACACAATCTCAAGTCGCATGAAGCCAAATCAAATCAATTGGAAAATAAAGCATTACACGTGTACGATAATCTCATTAACGGTACGTTAATTCCTTTAATATTTTTCGCACTTGCCATCATTTCATTTTTCAATTATTATTTTATGCAAAAAGAAAAAATAATTGAAAACAAAATGGCATAAAGATTTATGTGTGTTATGAGAGGCTTCCCGGGCAATTTTGCAGAAAATAGAATCACAAAAAAGAAAGAAGTAATTCTGTCATTATTTTGTATCACACGCACATATATACATATCATATACATATGCATTCATATTATAATATATTGAAAAAAGCTTCCAAAAAGATGCCTATGTCATTGTATTGTATTACATAAATATGTACATATGCATACATATTGTATTATTATGCGAACTATTAGAGGAAGCATTTCTCTGGAAAAAATGATGTAAATTCAAAAAGTAAGGGAGGAAGAAGCAAGGCAGATCACGCCACAACAGCCAGGCAGAAGGCAACGTGGGCGAGCAGGTGAGAAGCAACAGGAAAATTCGGTACCTGGATCTATTCCAGATCTGGCATGAAATTTGTTCTTCCTCTTTCCAGTTTAATTAATTTCTTTATGCTCATACCATTGATTTAAATTTTAATTAATTATGTAAAAATGTTTGGGGGTCAATAAACATGAGTGGACGAAAAACTCGCTCTGAACACATACGGATATAACCGTTATGCTGAACTGCGAGAACAAAATATTGTTTAATTGTGGACGTAGGCGTCATGTCGAATCGTGAAAATAAAATATTATTATTCTTTAATTGCGGATGTAGACATTATGTCGAATTGTAAAAATAAAATATTATTATTCTTTAATTGCGGATGTAGACGTTATGTCGAACCGCGAAAATAAAAATATTGTTATTATTTAATTACGGATGTAGGCGTTGTGCCGAACCACGAAAACAAAATATTGTTATTCTTTAACTACGGATGTAGACGTTATGTCGAATCATGAAAATAAAATATTATTATTCTTTAATTGCGGATGTAAGTAGTACGTCGAACCGCGAAAACAAAATATAAATATTCTCTCTCAGTGCGGACGTAGGTGTTACGTCGAATCACGAAAATAAAATACTCTCAGATTGCGGATGTAGGTGGTATGCCAAACCGCGAAAATAAAATATTGATATTATTTTGAATTACAGATATCGCCCACAAATATTCCAGCAAGTATATACACACGAAACTGGGGAGCCGCAATATTATGGCAAAAATCAAAAGACTCGTTACCCTGCACATAGCCTGGTAACGAGAGAAAAACAACAAATCTATTATCCCGCACATAGCCCGATAATGAAGGAAAACAAGCATATTGTCTCGCTAGTAGCCTGATAATAAGGTAAGAGCAAAAGGCCTATTGTCCTACGCATAGCCTGGCAATAAAGAGAAAATAAAATCGTTGTCTTGCGAGTAGTCCAACAGCGGTGAGGCATAGTTAGTGTACTATTCCCTTTGCCTTGCAGCCAAATGCGAGAATAGGGAGCAATTGTTGAGTCATAGGTAAAAGCCCATTAAAAGGTCAAGCCCAAAAGCCCAAAATGTCTTTTTGGGCTAAAAGGCATAAATTTTCCATATGCGGGGGGTCCCACACAAAGTGCGCAAATATGATAAGTCCGACATTTAAAAATCATTTTGAATATTCCAAGAAGATGATAAATAATTATCCACAGCGAATTCTAAATTCTAAAATGGTTATGAAATATTTGGATAAGTATTATCCCTAATAAATTATATTCCTAAAAAGGATAAGATAAGCACCATCTATCAAGATAAGCATTATATACAATTCTATTACATTTTGAATCATTTCATATTTTTCTATAAATAACGAGTCATTCATTCCTAAAAGGTAGAGGTCTTTGATACTATTTCGATACCGTTTTTTTCATTATATTCAATATCTAATTGAAGCGTCAGAGTGTTTGCGCGGGGACCTCCCCGCGCCTTCTGACTATTTTCTTATTTTTGCAGGCTCAATCGGCTTGAAAACGACATTTCCATTCTACAAATTTATTGTTGTATCCAAGTCACAACAATTGGCGCCGTTTGTGAGAAACATCCAAAAAGCCTATTAATACTATAATGGCTCTCACACAATTTCAAGTCACATGAAGCCAAATCAAATCAATTGGAAAATAAGGCATTATACGTGTACGATAATCTCATTAACAGTACGTTAATTCCTTTAATATTTTTCGCACTTGCCATCGTTTCATTTTTCAATTATTATTTTATGCAAAAATAAAAAATAATTGAAAACAAAATGGCATAAAGATTTATGTGTGTTATGAGAAGCTTCCTGTGGAAACTAGATGGGCAAAAAATAGAATCACAAAAAAGAAAGAAGTAATTTTGTCATTATTTTGTATCACACGGACATATATACATATCATATACATATGCATTCATATTATAATATATTGAGAAAAGCTTCCAAAAAGATGCCTATGCCATTGTGTTGTATTACATAAATATGTACATATGCATACATATTGTATTATTATGATAACTGTTGGAGGAAGCATTTCTCTAGAAAAAATGATGTAAATTTAGAAAGCAAGAGAGGAAGAAGCAAGGTAGATCACGCCACAACAGCCAGACAGAAGGCAACGCGGGCAAGCAAGTGAGAAGCAGCAGCAAGATTCGGTACCCAGATCTATTCCAGATCTGGCATGAAATTTTTTCTTCCTCTTTCCAGTTTAATTAATTTCTTTATGCTCATACCATTGGTTTAAATTTTAATTAATTATGTAAAAATGTTTTGGGGTCAATAAACATGAGTGGACGAAAGACTCGCCCCGAACACATACGGATATAGCCGTTATGTTGAAGTGTGAGAACAAAATATTGTTTAATTCCGGACATAGGCGTCATGTCGAACCGTGAAAATAAAATAATATTATTCTTTAATTGCGGATATAGACGTTATGTCAAACCGTAAAAATAAAATATGATTATTCTTTAATTACGGATATAGACGTTATGTCGAACCGCGAAAATAAAAAGATTGTTATTATTTAATTGCGGACGTAGGTGTTGTGCCGAACAGCAAAAACAAAATATTGTTATTCTTTAACTGCGGATGTAGACGTTATGTCGAACCGTGAAAATAAAATATTATTATTCTTTAATTGCAGATGTAAGTAGTACATTGAACCGCGAAAATAAAATATAAATATTCTCTCTCAGTACGGACATAGGCGTTACGTCGAACCGTGAAAACAAAATACTCTCGGATTGCGAATGTAGATGGTATACCGAACCGTGAAAATAAAATATTGATATTATTTCGAATTACAAATGTCGCCCACAAATATTTCAGCAAGTATATACACACGAAACTAGGGAGCCGCAATATTATGGCAAAAATCAAAAGACCCGTTACCCTGCACATAGCCCGGCAACGAGAGAAAAAACAACAAATCTATTATCTCGCACATAGCCGGACAATGAAGGAAAACAAGCATATTGTCTCGCTAGTAGCCTGATAATAAGGTAAGAGCAAAATGCCTATTGTCTTGCGCATAGCCCGTCAATAAGGAGAAAATAAAACCGTTGTCCTGCGAGTAGCCCGACAGCGGTAAAGCATAGTTAGTGTACTCTTCATTTTGCCTTGCAGTCAAAGGCAATAGTGGGAAGCAATTGTTGTGTCATAGGTAAAAGTCCATTAAAGGGTCAAGCCCAAAAGCTCAAAATGTATTTTTGGGCTAAAAGGCATAAATTTCCCATATGCGGGGGGTCTCACACAAAACGCGCAAACATGATAAGTTCGACATTTAAAAATTCTTTTGAATATTCCAAGAAGAGCATCATCTATCAAGATAAGCATTATCTGCAATTTTGTTACATTTTGAATCATTTCATATTTTTCTATAAATAATAAGTCATTCATTCCTAAAAGGGAGAGGTTTTTGATACTATTTAAATATCATTTCTTTCATTATATTCAATATCTAACTGAAGCGTCAGAGTGTTTGTGCAAGGCCTCCCCGTACCCTCTGACTATTTTCTTATTTTTGCAAGCTCGGGCGGTTTGAAGATGACGTTTCCATTTTACAAATTTATTATTGTATCCATGTCACAACACTTACTAAAAGAGGTGGAAAAGTAAAATTTATGGAAAAATGAAACCAAATTTTTCGGATAAAATTACCCTTTCAGATTTTATGTAAAAAATCAAAATAAGAACTTAATATATTATGTATTTTATTTTATTTAATATGTATATGTTTATAATATATATGTTAATTATTAAATTATATATAATATTATTATAACTTATAATATTTATTTTATTGACATGTAACATATTATATATTTTATTTATGTTATTATATTTTGACAAACATAAAATATATGCGTGTTCATAAAATATATGCGTGTTTATAAGGTGATAGTGTATTCTATTTAATAATTTTTTTTCCTACATCAAGACTAATAATCACATTTATAACTTATGTTTTTTTGTCATAACTTTGGGATAAGGTATTAAACAGGATTCGTTTGACAATTATAATATTCCATAACATTGAGATCATTGTTCACATTTGAGATGATTGTTCTGGTGTGATTTCGATGCTCATACCCTTAATTACACCAAAAAATATAAATAACAGATTGGGCCTTTAGCTTTTGAGTTAGATAAAGATCAAACTCATAACCTACCAGATTGATATCAACGTATTGTTCATTCAATCGCTCGACCTATGTCTTGTGAAACATTAATCACATTTACAATGCACACATTTCATTAAAACTCAACGATAGGTGTTTTCAAAACAATTTATTTGATAATTATAATCATACTTGACATAACGATTATTGATTAAGTTTTTTTTTTTTTATTGCTTGATAAATTTTGTTGTGAACTATGTTTAGAGTTCATGCTTTTTTTATCATAAGTTTGTTATGAGCATGTTAAAAATAACTACTTTTAACTATTATATTCTCCATAGCATTTATTGTATTAACAATGATTTAAAAATTTATATATTTTATTATAATTATATAATAAAAATATTCAATATAATCAATATGTTTGAGTACGATTGACGATTATAATCCTCCTTGACATCAAAATGGTGGTTTTAATCATGCTCAAAGTTCTTGTTTTTTTATCATAGCCATATAACAAATGTGTCCAAGAAGATCGATTAGATAAACGTAATCTATTCCAATGATTATATTTAAGAAAAATATTATTTATCTTCTTGTTACACATTGAATTATACAATATAATTAAAATAATAAAAATAAATCTAATCTAATACAAAAAGATGATGAAATATATTATTAAAATACCTCTCACTCTAAACAATAGATAATGAGACAAGACGATTAAATGCAAAAACTATTTTAACCATTTACACACGTGTGTACTTGAAGATGTAGGCTCAACAAATTGCATGGTCATATATTTAAGCCTTACACTTTCCTTACACTCTCCATTAAAATTCCTATAAAAGGTGATAGGGACGACCCGTTTGACAACGCCATTATCCTCTGCAGCATCGAAGCCGTTGATCAAGTGGAGCGCTCACGCTATTCGTTATAACTCTGCGACACGGGTCTGAGCCCCCACTCGAAGGGTCCAAGAAGGCAAGAACGTTCACTCCTCGCCACTCCTGGAATCTTCATTCCGAAGCATCATCCCCCTCCAACTCTACTGTCACCTCCGTATCTAGGGTTCTTAATCTCCAACAACAAGGTGAGATACATCACTCCGATAATCGCACATCTATACATGTTCATTGTTTCAAAGTATGTATACACGTCCAGTTCTCCCATATGATTTTTCACTTTCAATTCCTAGGTTTTTTCGCAACCGAATCAACTGCAAATTGCTCTGCATATTTGATGTATATCCATTTATGTATGTGTTTTGTGCAATTAGCGTTTTGGATAATTGTGCAGTGTGAATGGCGGGAGGCGGCGCAGCTGCTAAGGCAAACTCCGGCGGCAATAGTAGCGTGCGTATCGTTGTCGCCGGTGACTCCGGCACAGGGAAATCGAGCTTGATTGTTACCGCTGCTGCCGATACTTTTCCGACCAACGTCCCCCCTGTGTTGCCACCCACCAGGTTGCCCGTTGACATGTTCCCCGATCGAGTCCCTGTCACAATTCTCGATACTTCTTCTAGGTCTTTCTCTGCCACTTTATACTAAAATGTACGTTGGATTTGTATGCGCGCGAATATGCCATGGTTCCTAACCTAGGGATTAATTTTCTCTGTCACAATTTTAGTATTTTTTTAAGCTCAAAACTGAATAGTTCAGCGATATTGTTGTTCTCAGTTTGGAGAACAGAGGTAGACTGGCCGAGGAACTGAAGCGAGCGGATGCTGTTGTGCTTACTTATGCCTGTGATCAGCCTGCCACCCTTGACCGGTTGAGTACTTTTTGGCTCCCCGAACTTCGTAGATTAGAGGTTTGTGCTTCATTAAAGTTGGGTTAGCAAACAGCAGTTTGCTCTGTTGAAGTATTTATTGATATCAAGACCATTTTGAAGAACAAGCTGAAGAGTGTTGAATTATGATTTAATCTTCTCATATTCTTTCCACATTATTTTTACTGTAGATTAACTTGTTTGAGCTGGTAAATATGCAATGACCATTTTGAAAAGCAAGCTTAAAAGTGTTGGCTTATAACTTCTGTCGTCTCATTTTCTTATTACATTCTTTTTAACATAGATTGAATATGTTTGAGCAGGTAAAGGTGCCCGTGATAGTGGTTGGTTGCAAGCTAGATTTGAGAGATGACCAGGATCCAGTGATTTTGGAGCAGGTGATGTCACCAATAATGCAGCAGTTTAAGGAGATTGAAACTTGTATGGAGTGTTCAGCATTTAAACATATTCAGGTTTATTTTTATTCCTTTTTTTCATCTACTTGTTTTCAGTTTCTCATTGTTAAGTTATTGCTTAAATTAACCATTCTTTTACTTCTTTAATTTGAAATACTATTATCTTGCTCGCTACTTTGTTGGAGAATGGTTTTCTTATATATAGCCTATAATATGCTTAGATGGGTCTTTTAAGTTATTTGGAGTTCAATTAACACATTTTGTTGCAAATCTGTGCCTCTTGATGTGTTTTCCAAGATATCACAGCAGGGTCAAATTCCTTTCTGTTACGAGTCATCCAACTAATTTATTGGGTGACACATGGTTGGTATGCTTGCATCAGTCTGTTTGGATTGGTGTCATATATTTTTGGCTTGTCATAAGCTAGTTGCATTTCTCTACTTGCAGATCCCTGAAGTTTTCTTCTATGCTCAAAAGGCAGTTCTTCATCCGACAGCTCCTTTATTCGATCAGGAAGCGCAAACTCTAAAGCCACGGTGCGTGAGAGCTTTAAAACGGATATTCATTCTCTGTGATCATGACAGGGATGGTACACTCAATGATGCAGAGTTGAATGATTTTCAGGTCTCCTTTTCCTTTTACATACAGATGTTAATATATGTGAATGCACTGAATCTATATTCTGTTTGTGAAATACTATCTTACAACTGAATTTGTCTTTTTTTATCCTTTCTCTGTTCCACCTAATTCATTATATTCCAAGTAAATTTGCATACATGGGCTTAGGTTTTGCTGTGATTATGAGCCATGATAATTGTTAAGATTGACTGTAAACAGGTGAAGTGTTTCAATGCTCCATTACAACCTTCTGAAATAGTGGAAGTTAAGAGGGTTGTGCAAGAAAAACTACCTGAAGGGGTTAGTGATCGTGGTCTTACTTTGACCGGATTCCTCTTTCTTCATGCATTATTCATAGAAAAGGGCCGCCTTGAGACAACATGGACTGTGCTAAGGAAATTCGGATACAATAATGATATCAGACTCAGTGATGATCAGCTTCCACCTCCAATTAAACGAGCACCTGACCAGGTGACTTCTATAGTTGATTAAGAGCCTAGTCTTTTGAATCTCATTATGCTTCTAATGCCTGCACCACAATTTGGAAGTAAATAAGTTACTCTTGAAGCTCAGGCAGTGAAGTTCATTATTTTTATCTTTGCTAATACATTTTCATTTCTATGCCATGCCAGAGCTTGAGAGCATAATGTCCCTAAGCATTATGAATAATGTTCATTGTTGTCAAAGTTCATGTATGCTAATACCATGTCTACTATTTTTTATGCCTGAGATTGTAATGTTCTTGCACTTACTTTTAACATCGATCCCACTTTACTCTAAAAAGGGTTATTGGGTGGTTACGTGGGTGCCATAGTGCGTTGCTTTTCCTCATCTCTGATAAGTACCTTAATATTTTTGTTTGTTCTCAGTCAGTTGTTTTTTCTTTTTTTTTCCTTTCTTTATCTGGATCTAATTAGGTCATTTATTAGTAAATAATGTATAATTTTCCGTGTGCGTCCACACAAATTTGTTCAGTGGTTACCATTTTTGTTTAGCATGAGGAACACCAAAATTAGCCTTTTAAATGGGGTGGCTTATTTTTGTTGGGTATCAACAAATACCTGTATAGGAAGGGGGAAGACCTATAATTTCTTATCAGAAGGTGCCACACACATAAAATCTTGATTTGCATGTATAAACAGAACAAATCCCTTTTCACTAAGGAATAGTTAAGCAAATATTGCATACTTTCTTCTGGGGACTCAACAGTGCATTTTTTCAGCTTAATTACCTGTCACCTTGGAGAGGCTTATCATGGCTTCTATGACTGCATAATTTGTTTGCTGGCATGCTTAAAAGAGATTAACAAAGTCATAAATCTAGTTTATCCATGTTCATCTTCTAATACTTTCCAGTTTCCGGTAATGGTGACAGTAAGTGGGTCTGACTTTGTCTCTCCTCCTAGGCTTTTCAGTTAACATAGTACTCAACCTAGAAATTTTGCTACTTTGCATCTTTGCTCCTATCCGGTTTTATTGAGGCAAATAGCTCCAACCCTTGATGTCACTCGTGATTTAGGTATGAAGACCTTTACAGTTTAAATTTGGTTTATCACAACAAAGTTAGAAATCTAGTTTATTATCATGTTCTTCTAGTGGCAACCACTGATGGGAACAAACTGTACTTTACCTAGACTTCAATCAAACCATGATGCGTTTGGTCTGATATTACCTATCCTTCTAGGGTTTTCACTAAGCCTTAAACTCAACACCTAGAAGTTTTCAACCCCTTGATATGACCTTTACGTGTCAAACATGAGTACCATGAGAAGTGTCACATTTGGCTAGTAGAGTTGAACTTATGGTTGTTGCACTTATTCTCAAGTATTAGTTTTAGCTTAAGGTTTCATATTTATGCTGGTATTTTCAAATTAACATATGAGTAAGTTATTTTATCTTTACAGCCTGGCCTTTATCTATTGACATTCTCCTTTTCATACATTGCAGCTTTCTCTAGAACTCAATTCTTGTTCATGGGATATGTAATATTTATTTTGTACAGAGTACGGAGCTGACAAGTGAAGCACTGGAATTTCTCAGGGGAATCTTTCTTTTGTTCGACATTGATGGTGTATGTACTATTCATTTTGATACATTGTTGGAGTTTGATGTTCTTTTATTTGTTTGAATTTTCTATTTCTTTTGCTTTCATTGTGTGCCTGTTGTCTAAGAAGCATGGATAGGGAGGCAAGGCATGGCAAAATTTAATTTGCTTATACTCTTATATGTCATGTATATATACTAATATTTGGATCAAGATGGTAATTAGTAAGAAAGATGCAATTGGAACTAAGTGAATTTTTGAAAACTAATGCATGCCTGAGCTTAATAGTAACAATATTAATCACAGAACAAAATACATCCTGCAATGCTATCTCAGATGACACCCCCCTTGAAGGCTTGGACTGCAATTAATAATATCTTGGAAGCTTAACCAAATACATCCTGTAGTACTTCTGAAAATCCTTAAAAGTAATCAGTAAAATTTAAAAAGTGCTCTGATATGAGCAAGTTTTAATCCAGAAGCCAATTCTAATACTCAAAAGCTTCTGCACGAGAAAAATTATACACACATCTTGTTTAGGCATGGCCAGAACTTTGTGGGAGTAAAAATATTGCTTCTTATTAAGAAGCAATGAACACGGAATGCTAGAAAGATTGCTTATATTTATGTGATAAATAAATTAATTGGGAACTGGTGTTTTCTGCTTGCTTGCTATGCAACCTCACTGTGTAAGCCATGGACTTTGGCGTGGCATATTGAAATTATTTGCATGAGATTACTTATGCATGATTACCTGTGTCTCAAGAGTGTATCTGTGTTTCTTATGGTGATTAAATGGTTTGATCAATTTTTTGCAATGGTTGTCTTTTTTGTTTTCCTGTTTTTTGTCGTGATGCAAAATTCTTTTGTTAATGATGTACTCCAATGACTTCTCTAAATCAAGACGATATGTTTTTTGTCCTTATCAGGATGGAACCCTTAAAGAAGGTGAGCTTGAAGATCTTTTTTCTACTGCACCAGAAAGGTAATTAGTACTCTTCACTTCACTGATGGATTGGGAAGGTTGTCGATGGATTGGGAAGGTTGTCCTTCATTTCACTATCAGTTTCTTTCTCTAATTGATAATGCAGTACTTGTACACACACACACACACACACTGAGGCACATAATACATATAACCATGGTTCTGTAAGGGTTATTTGTCTGGTGTAATAAGGGTTATTTGCAGTTGTTACTGGCAGTTGATGCAGCTACCAGTTACTCTGTAGTTATCTACTCCATGTGCCTACATGCTTTTTCTTTGTTTCTGCTATTTTCTTGTCATTGTTACAACATGGAATGGTTATCCTCTTGTCTGCTTTCTGTTTGCGCATCAATTTTTCCTTCTCTGTAGAGCTTCTTTTGGTCAATATAATGGGATGCTGCTTGTGACCTATTTGATGGGTTTGGTCAGTGCATGAAGAGGCCTTTCTGATATAAGTGGGTTATGTCCTGATTACTTGGGTGCTGTACTGCTGTTGTGTTTGTAAAGATGTCATTTACTACAGTTTTGGATGTTTTCTTTTGTTATTGTCTGTTATTGCACCTACAACTATGTTAATTTTCCTTTCTGTATTCCTTTTATATATGAGAAAGAGTCTTGGTGGTGGAATGAGGATTTATAATAAAATATCAAAACTAAGAGAACTTGCCACACTTTACATACATATCGTAACAAAGAATACCTGAAGAGGTGGATTCAAGAAAAAAAAGAAGGAAAAAGGTAGTTATTGAAGAAAAGTCAAAAGCTCATGAAAATTTATATCGACTTGACACAAAAGATAGAAATAAGAGATATATAAATTAGCTACAGCAAGAAAAAGAAAACAAAGTATTTGAGCCAAGTGAATTGCATAGAAGGCAAAAATAAAAAGCTTCTACTAAATGAGGGGGGCAATTAAGGAGAGATGGAAGGGAGTATTTCTCGAAGTTACTCATTGGAGGTGAGAAACAGGTTTTGTGTTGGGGATTGTAGTAACTTTGAAGATAATATGAAATTCATGTTATATAGATGTATTTGTCCAAACGAAATAAAGCAAGCATTGAAAAAGATAAAGACTAGTAAAGCAGTTGGACCAAATAATAATATAATAGAAGCATTGCATGTGAGAAGGCGGCATTTTTTTTTGTTAATTAAATTATTTTATGCAATCCTTATAATAAAATAGGATGCTGTGTGAGTGGAGAATTAGCACTTTAGTGCCTATATATAAGAATAAAGGAGATGCTCAAAGTTGTGAAAATTATATAGGGATCAAGCTAATGAGCTACATTATGAAACTTTTGGAGAGGGTAACTGGATGAAGGTTAGCAAGAGAATCTTTTATGCCAAGTAGATTGAAAATTGAAGCTATCTACTTATCGAGGTGCCTAATGCAAAGTTCCAAAGGTAAACTAAAGATTTGCATATGGTATTGTTTTTGGTTGTTTCTTTCAAGTAAGTGACATCTTTAACAAGTGAATAAGAGAATAAAAAAAAAGGTTTTTATATTTTTTGGGTTAGATTACTTATTGTAGTTCTTTTTTTTCATAAAATAACAATTTCTAGTTGGTATTTGTCTGGGGTTATAATTTGGACTAACAAAATTGAGCTCATAATTGACTAGCTAAGTGGGCACTTATTTTAGAAAACTTGTCATATGTTGTATCTTCTGATATTATCCTTACATACAATGCCTGCTTTTTGAGGCCCCGTCTAGGTTCCTTAAGAATTTTTCTTCATTTAAGATTTTTAGCATTGTATTTGTTGCCAATTCATTTAATTATGCAGTTTGAATAAGCGTGACCCATAAAATCCATATCACCACAGGAATTTAGTGATCTAGTAGTATATAATCATAATCATTGTCACATCATTGGAAATATATTAAACTTCTGTTCTATGCATTGAAGTATGATGCACAAAATATGATTGATGCTAAATACTGGGTTCATCGTTCTTGACAATTTGGTAGAGACAAATATGCAAATTTGTCCTAAGCTGGCTTATTAGGCTACTGTATTAAAAACGGACCACAATCCACATGAAATTTAGATGAGCCCTTTGTTACATGAATCTATTATGCTCTTGCTATCTTTTTATTTTGTTACATGTTACTTTTTTACTGATGTGGTAGTTGTTGCTATTGTCATCTCTTCATTGTTTAGTCCTTGGGAGGAAGCTCCATATAAGAACACTGCAGAGAAAACTGTCCTAGGAGGACTATCACTTGATGGATTTTTGTCTGAGGTATTTGTTTCCTGATTCTTTTCATTTTGGCTCATTCAACAGTTTAGCATATTACATAAACTTTGCTTGGGTTGTAAAATTTTTGTTGATTAGTTCATAAAGTCCTATCTATAAAATTCCAAATCACAGCACAAAATTAACAGTTAAAAATTTTATTGACTTATCTGTCACAGTTGTGCTGTGACAACTTCAACTCTCCTAATTCGGTGTGAATTAGAGGAAGTTGCTAGAGAACCGTAGAAATAAAGAAGACGAGATTGGAAGAGAAAAAGTAAGGGAGGAAGAGAGAAAATAGAGAGAATAGGAATCTGATTTGGATTAAATTCTTCGATACCGTTACAGGAGGCTGCCATAGTTTATATAGTAAACTCGTGGGTGCTGCCACAGCAGATCACCTCTCCTCTTAACAGACTATTTTGTCCTATTCTAGCCCACCCTTTACACCTGGCACAACTGTCTAACAAACTACCAGCTGGAAATATAAAAGCTACAATTAATAGCAGTAAGGAAAACAACTAAATCTACTCAAACTCTGCAACAAAATTGGCCCAAATTTTGGCCTTCCTTTTGTTTTGTGACATTATCTCATAATTCTCATTTAACACTGCTGGTGCATGTTTCATGTTTAATATTTACACAGCCAGTTCCAACCTCAGATGAATGAGGTGGATTGTGCTTGGTAGTTTACAGTGACCATCTGTGGCTCCCTGTTTAGGGAGGGTAGGTACAGGATTGGCATTTAGGATATTGTGAATATTGGTTGCAAAATCTGGAAAATGAAGTTCGAGTTCTGAATCTTTGACTGTTTTCTTCCTAGTAGAGGAACAACACCTGCATCCTAGTGTGTGATATGAAAATTAGGCTTACATCATGGCTCATAATTTTATAATGGATACTTGATCACTAACCTATGCAACAAAAATATCGAGTCCCTTTAATGAAGTTTTGTGTTATGGTGCAATAATAATGTGGAAGAACTCATGTAGTCTAACAAATTAGATAAACATTGTATTGGTGAACCATAGTAATTCAGAGGGGCACAAAACATCTTTTTACCATTTTGGCCAGACATTGCATAGCAAGCTTTCTATGATCTGGAATCACTTTTTTTTGGTCAGATGTACTTCAATTTTGAACTACTTTCCAAGCTGAGCTGCTTCCATTAAGCTTGAGCTTTAAACTAAATAAGTTCAAGCACTATTGTTCTTTTGACCAAGACCTACCAAGTTATTTCTAATCAATTGGCAGTTGGCTGAACTTGGATTGCTTATTTCCATGTGGTAGATTTTCCATCTTGTTATAGTGTCTACACTGAATTCGAGGACTCCTATTTCTTTGATGAATTAAATAAAACATTTATCCGAGCCATTGCCATTTGACAGCAGTCTTCCAGTCTAAAGTGTCCATGTTTTGAGGTGTAGCACAAGCATCAAAATGCAGAATTATCTCATTCTGCAGCCATTATGGCACTTCCAAATTCGTGTTTGTTCAAGCTTACATGTATTCTGATTTTTCTGACAAGTTTCTGGTGTGCAGTGGGCTCTTATGACACTTGTGGATCCAATTCGTACCATGGAGAATCTTATATATATTGGATATGGTGGTGATCCTTCTTCTGCCATTCGTGCCACTCGGAGAAAACGTTTTGATCGGAAAAAACAACAATCAGACAGAACTGTTTACCATTGTGTTGTTTTTGGGCCAAAAAGAGCTGGAAAATCTGCATTATTAAATTCTTTCATTGGAAGGTACTTCTTCTGAGTTGATATCTGATAATCTTGTTTGTCTTCTGCAAATTTATATATTTATCTCTGATGTACATGGTATTTAGCCATATTTTTGTTAAGTTTTGTGAGTTATGTTCTTGATGTCCAAAATGTAGGCCTTTCTCAGATGATTATATTCCAACCACTGATGAGCAATACGCTGTTAATGTTGTTGATCTACCTGGGGTAAGTGCTATTCGATAACATACCTTGTTCTCAGCCCCCTCCCGCTTACATTATCTATGGGAATTAAGGTGTGGGACATGAGTATTTCACTTATTTGTTGATGTTGGTTTAGTGTGCAACAATATATGTTTTTTTTTTTTCCCGAGGGAGGTATATTTTGGGTGAACTCATTTGAAGGATGAAAATGGGCCTTACCTGGGTAAAAAAAATGGTGAACTCATTCTACTGAAATAAACCCTGGCTTGTTATTCAAATGAGTTTGCTGGAATAAGTAGCCACGGTGATGTATAATGTGTAGGAAATTAGAGAAAAGGAATTGTAACCCCTCAACAAGCCATATTTATAGACTTGATAAAAATTAAAAAGTATCTAGAATGTCAAACTAATCCTACTTGATATACTAATTCAGTACCACTTAAGTCTTATCATAAAATCCATTGTAAGGTAATAATGTCAACAATCGGTATCAATCAATCAGAGCAAGAGATTGGGATTGACGTCCTTTCCTTTTTCTAGAATAGGAATGTATATTGCTGTATCTTTCTATCTTTGAGTTGTATCCTAAGTTGTATAGTTTTCAAAATAGATTTAGAAACTTTCTTGTTTAGTTTTTTAGGAGTTTCCTAACTTAGCAGGGAGATTGTTTATATATTAGCATGTATCCCATTGATTTGAATAAGATTGAAGAATTATTTTCTCCATCCTTTAACAAATAAAAGCAAAATACATTGACATAAAATTGAGAAATCCTAATAATTGTTGAATTATCTTGGGAGTCCCACCTTGACTGCATCAATCTCCTCTTGTTAAAGAAAATTCAAACTCAAAGCACAACTGGAACTGCTCTATGAGTCGCCAGAATCACCGTCAGAATCGCCTGACCTGCTCACCTTCAAAAGTCGAACAAGAATGTCTGATCAGCTGCTCTGCTTTGCCTTCAATTCTGTGCCAAGTATTTCTGTGTGCTGGTTCTTGTGACTCGATCTACCTCAACTACCTTCAAATCAAATCGAAATCACAACCGAGGATTAACCTAGCTCTGATACCAAATTGTTAGGATCCTAGGGTTTGCCTAGGGTTTCAGCAGATTTTAGGAAGAATTAGGGCAGAATTAGAGAGAGAGGGAAAAGCAGAAGTAACAGGGAGAATCAGAGAGAATTAGGAGGGAGAAAGAGAGGAAGAGAAGCTAAGGGAGAGAAAGAGACAGATCCGAGAGGGAGAGGGAGTTCGGAGAGAGGAAATCAGAAGATTCAATTGATATTTCTGAATGAATGCATCTACAACCGCCCTAGTAGCTTTATATATATAGCTACTTCTCCTATGCCAGGATTCTATTATAAAGACAAAATAGAAAATACAAGAAGTAAAATAACTACTGCTGACAACATAACAGAATTAACTACTCCTCCTCGGAATAATCTGTTACACTCAACCCTACTGTAAGCTACTATACCCTAGGGTCCTGACAGAATCTTCTGTTTCTTTATTGTTCCGTTAATTTAAGTTTTTCTTTCATTAAGTTGTTAAAAATAAGGACTGCATAAAACTTTGAAAAGATGTCATGTTGTGTCATGGGACCTGAGATTCTGCACACTTCCAAATACTTGTCTTAACACTTCTTGAACACTTATAAGGAAGACACATGTTCATCATTTAAACAAATTAGAGCCACATTACAAGTTCAAAATTATAGATTAAAAAATATTGCGGGCAATGTGGGTTTATATCTATTGGACCTTGCTCTAAACTTTAATGTCAGGAAGTTGTAAGCCCAAACTTTCAACTTGTATGAATAGGGCTTTTCTTAAATATACCTTGGAAATTTTTGTTCATATTTATTTCTTGTGTTTAAATTTATCTCAATATAGAGTGGTGTGTCCCAATGTTTTTGATAGTTGCCAGACTCACAAGGCTGTTTTTGTGTCTGTGCTTTATGCATATGGTTTGTCATGTTGACAGGGAACTAAGAGGACTCTTGTACTTCATGAGATGCCTGAAGAGGGAGTTCAAAAGTTGTTGTCTAAGAGAGATACTTTGGCAGCTTGTGACATAGCAGTGTTTGTTCATGATAGGTAAATTAGTTGCCATTATTTTTTTTCCAGATTTTGTGAAGGCTGATGGTGCTTGTTTAAGTTGTTTGTAAATATTTTCTTGATCTGAGAAACTTTGAAAACAAAAATTGACATTTGAATATGGATGTCGTTCTCCACAATAATTTTGATGTTGTGGTATTTATGCATTTAGGTGTATCATTAGGGTTAAGGTATGATATTTATGTATCGTGCTTTCTCGGCATAAATATATAAACAGAGGCAACCATATTGGACGTCTAGCATTTTTATGTTTTGTGTAAACTTTACAAGATGTAACATGTCAATCTGTTGTAATGATCTACCATTCATATTGTTTGATTGTTTTGAGCATGTTTTTATATGTTACGGAAATGGGCCCTGTTGGTTCATCCTACGATGGCAATTTCAACTCGATATGATGGATATCCAATAAATCCAGTCCATTACGGGAGGATGTAGACTCAAAATTTTATCTGATGGGGTGGAGATAGATTGAGAAATAAAAATTCCATTCATGGATCAGGTGCAGGGGGAAACACCTTCGACCCATATATATTCCTAATAAACAATTGATTTTGTTTTATTATATAATCTATATATCTAATAACTAAAGCCCAACCCAGTTCAGATTCTTATTATTCACCAATTAAGCCCACTGCATATAGGCCCACCAATCTGTGAAGTGAAACAAATTACAAAAACCATCATACATGTTAAATTTGTTTGAGAATTTGGGATAAAATTGAATAAATATATATTTTTAATTTAAATCGAATGGGTAGATGATTATCCTTTATCGGACAAGTATGGGGGTAGATGATATATACATTATCCTTTACGGGACAAGTATGGGGGTAGATGATTATATACATTATCCGACAAGTACGGGTATTAGGAAGGGGGTATGGGTACGGATAATGGTGAAGGTACATTCAGTTTATTGCCATCCCTAGTTCATCCATCAAGCTATTGATGAGGTCTAGTTGTCATAATACCTCCCACATTTCCTTACTCATTAGAGATGCCTAAGCATCAACTGCACTCGCCAAAAATTTGATTGTCACATGAGCCATTTGGCCATCGTCAATGACTCTTTTGGCTCACCTCAAGTAGATCTATTGATTGAGGATGTTATCCGTGGAACTAAGCCAGATGTTCAAAATGGAAAGTATGTCCGACATGTTATGTCATGGTATGGTTCTGCTAAAGCTAAAGGAAGTTTTTATAAGACAGAGAAGTCTAGTTTTGTTGTATGGCACACAATGTTGGGTAGTAAAGCTCAACATGTAGAAAATATGTGTAATTGAGATGAGGATCTTATGATGAATGTGTGGTCATACAAGAAAGATAGAATTAGAAATGAGATTCCTTGTAATAAGGTGGTAGTCTCTTATTGAAAATTAAATGCATGAGACACAATTAAGATAGTTTTGTCATGTGAAAAGAAGAGCAATAGAGAGTCTTGTGAAAAGTGTGGATGGAATGAAACAAGTTTTTAGCAAAAGAGTTAGAAAAAGACCAAGGAAAACTTGGTTGCAAACCTTTAGTTATGATATGACTTATAAGAGCTTATAGAAGACATAACCATAGATGAGTTAGAATTCATGTAACCAATCCCACTTAAATAGGATTAAGGCTTGATTTGTTGTTCTTGCATAATAAGGAAATCATTAATTTTATTGAGCAGGATTATTTGTATTTTGAATTGTTGTTTTTTTACAGATTCTATGATATATTTTAAGTCTGTTTGGGTTAGTATATAGGATTACTTCAGAAGAGTTCTAGGTGTTCCAACAAAATTCTACAATGAAGATTGAATGAAATTTGATTATTTAAGAATTCTTAACCTCTCTCTTCTCTAATTTTTCTTTCCTTTCTTCTCCGATTTCTTTTCAGTCTCTGTTCTTCTCTGGTTTCTTCCTCTCTCTTTTTCTTATTCTTCATCCACATCAGTTTTTCTTCTAGGGATTAAAGAAATGAACTTTAAATAACAGGTAAATAAATAAAAGTAGCAAGCTCGACGCATACAAGGCATGCTAATGAACCACCTATGCCCTTTTTACACCTGGACATATTTAGAGGGGCTTGTAGAATTCATGAACTAAAGCTAGTAAAACAAAGTATGAAGAGGAACAAGACATATGCTGCTGGCTAGAAGTTTGAAGCGCTCTCTCTTTCTCCCCCCTTTCTTTTTCTAATGAAGAGCCTTTTCAGTTTTTGAATTTAGAACTCATATTTGTGAGTATGATACAATTCTCTGTTACTGCTATGAATAATCTTTTTCCCAGTTCTATTTACTCGTAGAAGTGGCTCTTCCACCCCCGCCCCAACATCTAACTTCGTTGATAATGTAGTTTCTACCAAAAAAAAAAAAAAAAACTGTATGTTATTGATTCACGGAGATTATATTTACTCTGGCTATTCTGTCTTGGACGCCCAGAAGTGTTGTCCCATAGAGGTGTTCAAGACTGGTAGCTTTTGCAAGTTCATATCAATTTTCACTGCATTTTCATTTTGGTCTTCTGAGACTTGATGCTTTGAGTTCTCCAGTTCTGACGAGTACTCATGGAAGAGAGCAACTGAATTGCTTGTGGAAGTTGCTAGCCATGGGGAAGTGACTGGCTATGAGGTGCCTTGCCTCATTGTTGCAGCTAAAGATGATCTAGATCCATTTCCAACTGAGATACAAGATTCCACAAGGGTATAGATCTTGACTACTGGCTATATTTTCTTTTCATTCTGACGCGCACACATCTCATTATACTTTATGTTATAACTCTTGTTTGAGTGTATCCATGGTATATTGTTGGGTTCTAATTATACTTTTGTTTGGACTTGGGGGATTTGGAGTATCCCATAATTTGCTGAGTCAGCAGCCTCATTATTGTACTCGTCTACCCCTTATCTGCCATATTTGTTAAAGCAGATATATTGCTGTTGAGTTACCTGTCAAATGCATCATTGTTGGTTGCTAACATGTTAATGAATTTTATAGATCTTAGCTCAGGCTGAATGTGATATTTGGCTACTAGGACATGTCCTCTTTTGACCTGATTGTCAAGGCTGGTAGAAGTAGAACACAACTTCCTATCATACTGAAGTAATAAAGGCTGTCTGCCTTTATAAGTTTTTATGGTTCTGGAGCTAAAACAATCATAATAGAGAGCTGAGAGGAAATTATAACTTCATTTGTCTTGAAGGATTTATGGGCGAGTATGGTTCTGCCCCGTTTTCTTGTATTTGAAAGAGAAAATGAATTTTCTGTTTTGATACATACAAAAATGAACCTAGCAACATGGGGAACCTTGTGAACCGGGGACAACCCTTTTTATCTGTTTACTCATTGAAGAGTAGTTATTCCAGTTATCTTTCTGTCACTTGCAACATCTTGGACAAAACAATTTCTGTAATCTGATTAGCTATTGGTGCACTGGTTTTATGAAATTTTGGTGACCAGCTCAGTATTGTTTTATACAGTCAAGATCTTATAGCAGCTATGCAATATACCCACACTCTGTGTTTTTGCCTTTTGTTTTCTGTTGTTCCTGTTTATGTGATAATAGGAAAGAAACTAGTATGACTGTCATAAAATTAAATTGTTCTTAGCTTTGTTGTTCTTATTCATTTTATGGTTCCTCACCTTTTTTTTTTTTTTTTTTAACACTTTTGCTGTAAAATTTGATTCCCTAGGTAAGTCAGGATATGGGAATAGAGGCTCCTATACCTATCAGCACAAAGCTAGGAGATCTTAATAATGTTTTCCCAAGAATTGTGAATCCAGCTGAGCACCCTCACTTGAGCATTCCTGAAACTGAAGCTGGAAGAAGCCGCAAGCAATACCATCGGCTTATCAACCGCTCTCTGATGTTTGTATCAGGTATGTCAACATTTAAAAATGCCAGACAATAACTCTGTATCTGATATTTGTACGCACTATCATCTTGTGCTTGTAGAAGGCTTATTTAGCAAGTCACATGAGCAGGCGTGTTGAACACATTTACAGTGTCTACTTTGGAATGTCCATGCTTAATGGCTATTAGATGGCTCCTCTGCTTTCTTACAAAGGCTATTATTACTGGGTCAGCTCAAATTAAGGATTGATTATAGATGTTAGGGGAGCTAACATATGAGCAGATTTTGAGTCTTCGTAGAGAGAGAATGTATCAAACGATTCTGTCTGCTATTATATATAGGTGCATCTATTGGTGAAATTCCCTTTCTATTACATGCACTCTTGTTATAATCCATTTCTCATCTTAAGCTTTTTCTTGGAAAATTAATACTGGATTTTCTTGTTCTTTCCTTGTTACTAATATTGTCTTGTAACACTTCAGCGGGAGCTGCAGTAGCCATTGTTGGGTTGGCGGCGTATCGGGTTTATGCAGCAAGGAAAAGTGCTTCCAGTTAAAAGAGTGAAGGTTTATGGGCTCCATTTTAATAGGTTTACCTCGCCTTAATTATCTCAGCATGGCTCTTTTTGTAAAGAATTTGTAGGTTTCAGTTCTAAAGAAGCATATATATATATATATATATGTATAACATAAAAAGCCTCACCTTAGCTCTTAAAAGTTGTTTTTAGTGGGTCTTGGCATTGGTGATTTCTAATGCTGCAACAAAAAAAAAGAAAAAAGAAAAAAAAAGAGAATTTTGAAATATAACATCCAAGCTTGGTGAGGAGAAGCCTTCCAATATGGAATCACGGATTGCTAGAAGTAGATTTTTTTTTTATTTGAAAGTTGTTATTGCGATTGCCATTTTTCCTTGGTAATTGCATATTTGATGATGTAATACAATAAACTATAAAAGGGTTAAATTTTTAATTTTATTTGATTATCTAATTTGCCTTTCATTTTGACGGTAATCATCTCGGCTGGCACAGCTGCCATTTCTATCCAAATTTGGGTACAAGGAAGAAGCACTCTCTTTTCATGCATATAACGTTAGGTTTTCCTCTTTGGGACTTTTAACAATGCAACGGATTGAATTCAAAAAAGCAATAAAAGGGTCCGTTCTCAAATAAATAAAATAGTTTTAGTTATGAAATATTGTCATCTTGACGTTTAATTCTATCCTGTTTTCTTTTCTGCTTCACAAATACAACACATTAATTATCATTGAATCCCATTAATAAATATCGTATGTAAATTAGAAAATTGTGCCAGAAGTGTCTTCTGGACATTGTTAAGTCAGAGCTTAAAAAGCGTAAAATTAGGTTAAGTTGAGTATTTTCTAGTAATTTGACCTGGAAACTGTAAGGAAAAAAATAAATAAATCTGTCCATCATGTAAGACAGATGACGGATGGTAATGTCTCACCACTTTGAAGGTATATTTTGATCCAAAATTTTGTAAAAGTGATTAATTGGGCATAGTCTTTGCAGATATTACTTGTCAATTAATAATACCAAATAATTGTAATTTTTTTTTTTTTTTTTACTTCTCGATAGCTTCAATGACGAGTAGGTGGTAGACAGAGATCTCATGTTCGAAACTTTTTGAAGGCATTATATAGAGGTTAAATTATGATTTATCTAAAAGTGAGTTGTGATAAGATTCATCTTTTCAAGAGTAATAGAACGTAAGTTTTGACACTTTGAGTTATAAAAAATATATATATTTTTTATAATTATTTAATATTATTATACATGTACAATTAATGTGTAATATGAAATTTAATCGGATGATGTTAATGTTATTACCACTTCAAAAAATTGATTGTCCATGTTAACAATTTTTTTTTTTTTTTTTCTCTTCGAAGCTGTGGTTTTGATTTAATTTCAACCAGTTTTCAGCTTGTTGACGTGGGCCAATGGACAAGAAGTCGCACAAGAAGTGGGTGAGGTCGGCCATACTGTAAAGTTGCTCGGCATTTATCTGCTAATAAGCCGTTTTGATGAGACCCCGAAAAAACAAAGTGAAGACCAAAAAGAAAGCAGAAAATTTGTGTATTATTAATGAAAGGGACGATGAATTTGACCGTTGGCGATAAAACTATCCGTTACCAACGTTGAACCTGAAACCCCCTTTGTCCTCGAACCCCCCCTTTACGCCTTCTCTTCGGAGAAATAGTGAGGTCGTCCCCTCCACTCAACACAGACGCTCCGAAAAGAGAGAGAGTGAGGTCGTCCCCTCCACTCAACACAGACGCTCCGAAAAAGAGAGAGAGAGAGAGAGATGGTGGCCAGAACCCCACCAAAGCAAAGGAAAATGGTGGCTCCTCTCAACCCCACCCTTCTCCGAGAAACTGCAAACAAGGTATACCTCTATTTCTCTCTCTCTCCCTCTATCTCTCTCTGTCTCTAGGTTAATAATCTTGGGAAGTTTAAGATAATCATTGATGGGTTCCTTATTATGATTCTGGTTTTTTGTTGCGTCGGTGAATTAGGTGGAGAAGTGTATGGCGAGATTGCAGGAGCTTCAGTACGCTGTCGCCGGCGGCAATAAGGTGATCGCCGGCGTCAGCCTCAGCCCTCGCAGTACCAGAGGCTATCTCAAGACCAGCCTCCGGTGCAAGCAAGAATCTCTCAGGTAAATAAATAAATCGATTTTGCTTCTTCTATCACATCAAATTTCTAGACTTTATGTACTCAAAACTGCGTTTCTCTCTATTTCCTCTGCAAATTAAAGGATCAAGAGTGCCAGATCTCCACCCGGAAAATTCCCCACAAATACAGGTCTCTCTCTCTCTCTCTCTGAAACCCATTATCAAATTGGGGTTTGGGTTCATTTGAGACTCTCTTTGTGAACATTATTTGATTTTTTTTTTTTTTTTATGGAGGGGTTGTTGATTGTGCACTACTGAGTAAACTGATGTGGTCAAATTGAGTTTTGAGGTCATGACTGGATTGTCCTCTTCTATACAGGGGAGTGGCAACGAATGTCATTGCCGGCGATGCTGGTCGGAGAAACGGTGGGGGAAATTCTGCAGGCAAGTCAGTTCGCCAGAAAAATAGTGGAAGCAGTGGTTTCCAAAGCCAAGAGACCATCACCGTCGTTAGAGGCTGACCCAAGAACTCCGGTGGACCTGCGGCGGAGCCAGAGGCCCAAACCGCCAGAAGCCAAACTCCAGGCAAGAAGAAAGCAAGAGAAGCAAATCACGCTGCAATCCATGAGGTCCGAATCCAACGAACCACCACCACCCCTCCAAAGGGCCCGCTCTCGTCGCATTAATTTCAAGGCGGCAGCATCCTCGCCGCCGCTCAACGACCGGTTTTTGGCCAACAGAGTGTCGCCCAGAAACAGGCCATGGGGCAGAAAGACTGTGCTTTTTCCCAACCCATTGTTCCACTCGTCGCCCACTAAAAATCACCACAAGTTCTACAAGACAAAGTCGCCCATAATCGCCAGAAGCCACCCTAAAACTCAAACCCCACACAAGTTCTTGATCAAGACCAAGCCCAAGTCGTCTCCTCCCTCAATGGCCACCGCCAAAGTCCAAGTTAGAATTAGGAGTCCGCCGAGGAAGAGTCCCTCCTCCACTGCGGCGAAGCTTCGGCGATCATTTTCGCCGTCGAGGCTGGCGAGCAGGCTCATCTCCCCCCTGAAGCAGAGGCCGGGTTTCTCGATGCCGGCTCGGAGGTTTTGATGGGGAGGCCCAATTCTGTTTGTTTTGGAGAGTGAATTTTTGTTTTCATTTTTTGTGATATTTTCTCGATGTCCGTCCATATGAACACGTTCATGTTCATGTTCATATTCGTGTGTTGGTGTCAGATTCGTTCATTTCTTTCTTTGTTGCCTGCGTTGGCCAAATTTTATAGAATAATGAATTATATTATAACAGATAAAACCTTTACCCTGTATTCAACCTGACATTTCTTCTCTCAATGCATCATTCTAGACAAAGATGAAGCTTCAATTGCCATCCATATCAAAAGCCTCTCAAGTATGGAAGAAGAAAAAGAAGTGTATTTCCAGCCATACTTTTGGTGTAAAGCACAATAAAACTACAACAGCTTGGCCTTTCAAACAACATACAAGGGCAAGCACATGAAATGAGAAGCTGTATAGCGTTGGAGGTTGCCAGGGAAAGTGGGTGTGGTACTGAGCTGCACACCATATGTGTAAACTTGAAAAATCTTCCCAAGACGTGTTAGTGCACAATGCGAATCATGTGGTCCTTTTCCTTGGTGATCACCAATCAGCAAGGATCATCAATCATCCTTGCCCGGGGATGCGAACCTTGATCTTTCTCTTGGTCGATTCAGAGCTCGGTCTTTTGGTGACGAAGTTTTTCCCCCCACACCAGCTTGGCGCATCATCTCTGCATAGAAATGCACATGTATTCCAAGTAGGGTTAGAATTGCGTGCATCTCAAAACCTTGAAAAAAATCCATAAAACTAGTTGAAACTGACCTCTCTATTATATTAGAAGATTATGTATTGCGTTCCAAAGCTTTAAATTTCATATAAACCAAGTACTCCGCTAATCTATATTGAATTAATTAACAATGAGACCTAAAACTCTAGAAATTAAGACTAGCAAAACTTATCCAAATTTGTCCACACATGGTTCCACGTGCAATGAAAAATCCTAAACAACACGAACATTGCCAGTGAGCATTGATTTCTTAATACGCTATGATGACATGTTAACTATACAAAAAAATATATAGGGTGTATCGGATTAAATTAGTTATTTGCCAGCAGCTAAACATAATTTCCAGTTTACATGTCTACCCTTTTCTAAATAAAGAGAATATGCTGCATTGCTGCCAGTTATCAAAGTTTGGTAATCATACATAAACAAAGGTTATTTTGGGTATAGTAAAATTTGACAAGATATTTGCAAACAATTTAACATCCTGTCTTTGTATGAGAGTATAATTAAACACTAAATCCTTTACATAATAGCATAGACATTAACTTGAAATCGATGTCACATGATCCAAATCTCAAGTTTCTATAGATGACTCTTTTAGGAGGAAAAGTAAGTAAATTACAGCTAAATTTCTTGGGCAAGTTCCTATATTTAATCCAATAGTATAAGGGAAAATAATTAAAAAAGAAAAGAAAGAAACATATTAATTAACAGGTGTTGATATATTTTCCTGTAAAAATTGACAATATACAATTACATAAAATCCAGTCAGGATACAGCCACAGGCATCCAATCTGAACCACAAAACTTCAAAATGTCCCCATTCTGACATCAATCTATGACTACAAAACCAATCATCGGTTCTTGACTTCATTTAGATTTGCAGAATTCTTATGACTAAATGCAATGATTAATTCAACTGCTCTTGTGGATCATCATTCTTCCAAATTCAAGCCTAAATGATTTCTTTTTTGTTTTGGCGCTAACTCTAAACGCAATGATTTTGGAAAATCCTTTTTCTTCAATTTAGGATAAGATGAAATAATTTGTGGTAAAATAAAGAGTCATCAGTCTACCAAGCAAGAAAGCATTACAGAGTGGAATATGGCTTACACATAAAATTATGTTAAGAGTTAGAAATACATACCCCTCTTTCGTTCAAGCTCCTGGTCCAGTTCCTCTTTCCATTTCTTCTGTCTCTCAGAAAAGCTGACACCATTGACACATTTTTCTATTCAGCTCACTCAATATCCAACTGAGACAGACATATGTCGATAAACTCACGCACACAAGCAGAAGCTAAAATAAGCATTAGCTCATAGACTAACCTTGGGCTACTCGGTTGTTGATCACCATCAGATAGAGCCCCTTTCCTATCATTAAGCTGAGGAGACAGAGTGTCCTGCAAACTCTGATTATTTTCACAGCCAACATCTGATATACGCCTGCTAGAAATCCCAGGACTAGCATTACTAGTCCCGTCAATTGCTGCAGATGGAGTTCCAATTGGAGCCCTACTGGGTGATCTACTTTTGGGGGGTAATTTCAAGTAGTTTGGACTGCTTTCTTCACATGCAGTGTCAACTAAACTGGGAGAACAAGAAGCATTCAAACTGTTGTAGAACTCCTCATACAATGGCGTCTGGAGTTTCTTTAGTTCTAGAGCCTGAGGTAGTGAATAAGTCATAACAATGTCAGTGCAAACAAAAAACTCAAAGCCTATTAATGATGGCAAAATTTAGCTTTACCATAACAACATGCCAAGCCTTTATAATTATGCCACTATGTGATAATGAACTAAATTTTCCTTTACCTAAAAGAAAAAGAGGGAGAGGAAGAAGAAGAACAACCACCTTATCATCCAGAAAAGCCCTTATCTTAGACTCAGTAACCTCATCATCATCCTCAGATAGTGATGGTCCACAGTGAAATGAGAAATCACTGCTCCCTTTTCCAGATGGCACAGAGTTACCAGTCAGTTTAACAACTGACTGGTAACTCTGTCCAATACTCTTGTCCAAATTCAATCCATCTTCATCTTGTCCGGTACTCTTGTCATTTTTGCACCTCCAGTCATCAAAAGGCTCGGACATAGGGTTAAAACTCTAAAGAGGAGAAATCATACAGGAATTATAAATTCATGAAGATCATTTACATTAAGAAAACCACCAATTTTTTGGACAGCTTAGCAGTTCTATACCTCATCAAAATTGTCAGGCATCAAAACTGAGTTCAACTTTACTTCTCTACCCGACATAAAGCCATCATTCTCATCAATCTGACACGTGCCATCTTCACTATTATTTGTTCTCTGTATATCTCTACTTCCAGATAATTTGTCAAACTTCAAACTTGAGCAGTTCAGACTACCCAAATTACAGATATCCATTGTGCCAAGGCTAGTGGTCATGCAAGTAGCACAGTATTAATACCACATCCTCACAAATTCAGAAGACACCAAACTGATGTACTTACTAATTTTCCTGATTTGTCCTGGATGATGGGTCAGTAGTTGCAGGATTTTCCTGATGTTGAAAATTACAAGTAAATAAAATTTTCAAATATATACAACATAAGTGCAGATATAAAACATCTTTAAATTAGACTAACCATGGTTGAAGTACATAAAGGATACTGCATGGACTCTTCAGTAACAAAAGGATGCTGCCATGTTTAGCAGAGCAGAATTATTAAGCAATGAAAAAACTGGCTATTGTATGATAAAACTTGCACACCAAGAAAAAGGAACAAATGTTTCATTACTAGTTTGGTACAAAACTTGGAACTAGTATAGTATCATCCAATTCAAAATCACCTGGAGCAACTCAGATGCAGTTGGCCTCAATTCCGGCTCCCTGCCAAATAACTGTCGGTTCACATAAAATGGTACCAAAAGGCAAATAAATAACAAAAGTTGTAACAAACAAATCTATAAGAAAATATATAGGTGGTGTTGTGAATCAACAAATTGATAAAGCATCATTTCCACAATGCCTTTTTAAGCAATCACTATCAAATAAAAGTAGCAACTATGGAAATCAAAAAATCATGCACTGCACATGCCCCAACCATATTACTCCAAATAATCATGCACTGCACATGCCCCAACCATAGAACAAATAATCATGCACTGCACATGCTCCTTATCACATCTAGAGGTCAGTTGTACCATCCCACTGTCAAAAACTAAACAAAACTTAAAAAAAAAAAGGGGAAAGAAAAATAATGAATGCTCTAATGCATCTAGAATTTGGACCATTTATTGACTCTTATAGGGGGGAGTAAAAGGTAATTACTTTTGTAAGCATTTCAGCAGAAAATCTTTTGCTTCATCAGAGATGTGTTCTGGGATAGGTGGATGAGACTTTGTTGTGCCAACATAGAAGAGAGCAGCAACCTAAAAAAAGCTGTTGTTAGTGTAATGAAGAGAAATATTCACATTGATAAAATTAACACAGACTTCAAACATATTAGTTGATAGAACAGGAGAACATTGTCAATCAGTACTGGATTCAGATCTGTACCTCTTGGTACTGTTCACTCCAGGGAGGCTTGCCAGTCGCCATTTCAATCATAGTACAGCCAACACTCCATATATCAGCAGAGCTAAGAATAAGAAGCCACAATAAATTAGACAAAATATTTGGCTAATTAAATAAAAACCACAAAAATATGTTAAATCTGAGAAAGTTATGCACAAGAATATCATGACTTGACAAAGTGATTTACTCTCATCTGATTGAGGTGGTTCTTGTTTCCAAGCATGTAGGTGGTCTAAGTTCCAATGACTGAGTCAAGATTCCTTCTTTTCTGTCCCATTGAGAGGATATCCCTTGCTACCACATGCGGTTTTAGATTAGAAAGGTGACCCCATTTAATTCTGAGGTTAACCTAAACCAATTTGGTCACAAGCTTATAGAGGTTTCCAATTGCATAGATGCAGAAGGGAAGCAAACAGCATACCAACTGGATGTGTGCATTAATAAAAGCAAGAATGGCAATTCAAAGAACATTAACAAGATCCCCTTATGAGAATGCATCAGTTTCTGCATCTTGAATTTACTGCAGGAAAAATCATTTAGAAAAAGGAAAATGATTTGATGACTTAGGATATAAAGAAATTGGGGGGGGGGGGGGGGGGGAGATGACTACCATATGCAATATCAAGAAAGCAGCAATGCACAAACTAGTAAAGAATCCAACCAATTAAGATCATTTGTCAGCCTCATTGTCCAACATAAGTCGAGTATCCTATTTAAAATAAAATAATAATGCATCAAAGTAAGTTGCATCTAAATACAAAGGAGAATAGAGGGTTTTGATTCCTTACAAGCTATGACCAGTCTGACGAATGACTTCAGGAGCCATCCAGTATGGTGTACCCTTCATCGACTTGGCACCTGAAACAGTAGCCTATGGTAACATGAATCTAGTTAGACAGGATATGTGGACCAAAAGTGATTGTAAAAACTAAATTAACGCTGCAAGTAAATCAAAGGGAGAGCTGTGGGTGTATATATGTACCAGCTTAACAACTTGCTTGGATGCGCCAAAATCTGCAAGTTTAATGCATCCCTTATTGTCAACAAGGATGTTTGCACCCTGAATAAAAATGAGAACTACATATTAATTGTTTACACATACTCAAAGGATTAAAGCCTAGCAATAAGAGAAAAATACCTTTATATCCCTGTGAATAATTCCATTATTGTGAAGATAGTCCAATCCCAATAGCAATTGCTTGGTGTACGTTCTAATAACCTGCTTAACATATTAGTAAAATACAGACAGTAAAAGCACCAATATTTTGCAATTAAGCTCCAGATAACTTACAGCTTCTGGAAAAGATCCAAATTTTCCCAATAGTGATGAAATTGATCCTCCAGGAACAAATTCCAATAAAATATTCAAGGTTTCCTCCTCTGTAACAGTTCCCAAATATCTCTGAGGAATAATAAAAACATAAAAGAATAGAGAAACAATAAGATGGGAGCTGTTCGAGTATTTGTAGATGCCACAAATCCACCAGGAGATCACGAGATTCTACTTACAACAATGTTTGGATGAGAAAGGTTCTTAAGAAGCTTCACTTCCTCTTCTATCTCCCGCACGTGAGCCTATTTACATAAACTATACTTCTTAGAATCATGTAAGAATTAATTCAGTGCATTGGGACTAAAAAAATAAACAGATCACCTGTGTAAGCCAAACTGATCTCACTACCCTTTTATACATTTTTCAACACTCTATGGACTTTCTGGGCACACATCTCTACCATGACAAACACACTGTAGGTTGACAACTATATACAACAAGAAATAACTCCTTTTTCAAGATTTTCAAATTTAAGAACTAAAACTTTCACCTTGTCTCTGAAAGAGCTCTCTAAAATAGATTTTAAGATTCATTGATTCAAACTTCTTTTCTAAATCCAGATTGAGAATAAATATATTGATATTATATTAAAAATGCGTATTGAAAATGACAATTGTTAGTTTTTTGAAGTATATGAATAAAAGATTATATTTCATTTTCACGTATCCTAAAACAGTCCTGATTTTTTATTTTTTAATACTAAGGCTTGTTTGGTTGTGGGTTTTATTTTTTTTGCCTGTTCTTTCTTTGTTTCTGTTATTTTCAGAATAAAAAATCTTAAAATTTTGAGTATGCGTTTAGTTTGATGTAGTTTTTATTTTTAACTTTTAAAACTAGTAAACACATCTTCTCTCAAAACAGTTTTCAACAACTGTTCTTCAAACACATTGACTCTTTTGAGTTTATCTTCTCTCAAAAATAGAAAACAGTTTTGTTAACCATAATAAATACAAGGCCTAAAGTGTCACCCATTAGGTTGTATGAGCTGCATCATACATGTGCTTCTTTGAAAGTTCCAGCTTCTCGTTAACAAAGTCAAACTTACAAACACACGCAGACATAATGTCTGATGATGACGACGATGGTGATGTGCAGCTGTTATGTTTAGCTAACAAGGCATCTCAATTAATTAGTAAATTAAATATCACACTCCACGTAATTGAGCCACTTTAAGTCTTTAGATATCTTCCCATGTTATCTCAACGTCAAAAGAGAAAATTAACACGTGATGACAACATCTTAACATACAAGGGAAACTAATAGACGCACTCAAAATAATACCTAACACTATTAACACTGGCCAAATGCTTCAATTAAAAAGGAAAAGCAAGCGCGCATGACTAACAAAGGATTCAATCAAACCTGTGCTTTCTCTTTCGAGGCTCCGTTCGCCGCTATTAACACCTGAACACTCAACAACCAAAAGTAAACCGATCGATCAACAGGACTTAAAATCAAACTTGGACAGACCAAAAAAACAAAAAAGAAGCAAGAAAACGGACCTGTTTGACGGCGAGAAGCTCTCCGGAGTCTAGATTCATCCCCATGTAGACTTGGCCGAAAGCGCCGCAACCGATCAACTCGCCTTTCCGCCAGCGGATGGGAGGAGCCTCGTCCCTGGCCATTGGTGGCGGCGGCGAGGGTCGGGAGAAGACTCTGGACTTGCGAAGGCATGAATTAATCTTATCGACGAGTGTCCCGCCGACGATGCCTTCATCTCCATCGCCGTCAGGCGATCGGAAGACCAGCGATCGGCGGACGGAGCCGAACATATCGTGCATCGGAATTGGTTGATTTTTGCGACGATTGAAAGAGTGGAATTAATTTGAAGGGTTTGTCGGTGACAGTGAAAGGGATCGGATTGGAGTTGCGAGTGACTATGCAGTGTGAAAGAGCCACTGTTTAAGGGTTGATTTTGTGTTTGGGGGGGGAGAGATTTGGTTTTGAGAGAGAGAGAGAGGGGAGAGGGAAAAAGGTTGAGGCGATTCATTTTCAAAAATTAAAATCCTTGAATAATTGTTTCCATGAAAATTGGGAAGTTTGCATAAAGACCCCTCGGAGTATTAATTCCTTCACAACTTCCCCTTAAAGTTCTTATAAACCCACAAAAACTCCCTTTCCAAAAGGTCATAAAAATTCAAAAAAGTAAATTATATAAAATTATATCAATTTTGTAAAAATTTTGCAAAAATGAAAGGCTCATCAATTCATG